>NW_026734916.1:0-203183 GCF_949786415.1 Peromyscus eremicus | reverse complement strand
ATTCAACACCATTTAGGACTGGGAAACAAATACTAGCTCGCCTTACAAGAAATACACTCTGCTTTTGAGAAAAGAGCACACTTCTACTCTACTGTGTTTCCTATAGGGTCCGAAGAGTGAGCTTGCTCAGAATAAAAGAACTGTGCTTCCTACACACACGGGCCATATCTATTCCAACTCTTCTTAGGAAACTGACAAGAACAGTAGATCCTCTTCAGTCCAATACACTGTACTTGATGGTAACAGACGGGAGTGCTATTTGCACTGTGTGTGGCAATGGGAGCGCAATAGTGACTTTCCTTACCAGAAAACAACTCTGGCTCGTAGGACCAGAAACTGCATGAGATTCAACTCCATTTAGAACTGGGAAACAAACGCTAGCTCGCCTTACAATAAACACACTCTGCTTTTGAGAAAAGACAACTCATCTACTCTACTGTGTTTCCTATGGGGTCCGAACAGTGAGCTTGCTCCAAACAAAAGAACCGTGCTTCCTACACACACGGGCCATATCTAGTTCAACTCTGCTTAGGAAACTGACAAGAACAGTAGCTCCTCTTCAGTCCAATACACTGTACTTGCTGGGAACAGACGCCAGTGCTATTTGCACTGTGTATGGCAATGGGAGCGCAATAGTGACTCTTCTTTCCAGAAAACAACTCTTGCTCATGGGACCAAAAACTGCATGTGATTCAACTCCATTTAGGACTGGGAAACAAACGCTAGCTCGCCTTAAAAGAAACTCACTCTGCTTTTGAGAAAAGAGCACTCTTCTACTCTACTGTGTTTCCTATAGGGCCAGAAAAGTGAGCTTGCTCAGAACAAAAGAACTGTGCTTCCTACACACACCGACTATATCTCGTTCAACTCTGCTGAGGAAACTGACAAGAACAGTAGCTCCTCTTCAGTCCAATACACTGTACTTGCTGGGAACAGACGCCAGTGCTATTTGTACTGTGTATGGCAATGGGATCGCAATAGTGACTCTTCTTACCAGAAAACAACTCTTGCTCATAGGACCAAAAACTGCATGTGATTCAACTCCATTTAGGACTGGGAAACAAACGCTAGGTCGCCTTACAAGAAAAACACTCTACTTTTGAGAAAAGGGCACTCTTCTACTCTACTGTTTTTCCTATAGGGCCAAAACAGTGAGCTTGCTTAGAACAAAGAACTCTGCTTCCTACACACATGGCCATATCTAGTTCAATTCTGCTTAGGAAACTGACAAGAACAGTAGATCCTCTTCAGTCCAATACACTGTACATGCTGGGAATAGACGCCAGTGCTATTTGCCCTGTGTATTACAATAGGAGCGCAATAGTGACTCTTCTTACCAGAAAACAACTCTTGCTCGTAGGAACAGAAACTGCATGTGATTTTACTCCATTTAGGACTGAGAAACAAACGCTAGCTCGTCTTACAAGAAACACACTCTGCTTTTAGGAAAGGGCACTCTTCTACTCTAATGTGTTTCCTATAAGGACAGAAGAGTGAGCTTGCTCAGAACAAAAGAACTGTGCTTCCAACACACACCGACTATATTTAGTTCCATATGCTTAGGAAACTGACAAGAATAGTAGATCCTCTTCAGGCCAATACACTGTACTTGCTGGGAACAGACGCGAGGGCTATTTGCACTGTGTATGACAATGGGAGCGCAATAGTGACTCTTCTTACCAGAAAACAACTCTTGCTCGTAAAACCAGAAACTGCATGTGATTCAACTCCATTTAGGACTGGGAAACAAACGCTAACTCGCCTTACAAGAAACACACTCTGCTTTTGAGAAAAGAGCACTCTTCTACTCTACAGTGTTTCCTATGGGATCCGAAGAGTGAGCTTGCTCAGAACAGAAGAAGTGTGCTTCCTACACACACGGGCCATATCCAGTTCAACTCTGCTTAGGAAACTGACAAGAACAGTAGCTCCTCTTCAGTCCAATACACTGTACTTGCTGGGAACAGACGCCATTGCTCTTTGCACTGTGTATGGCAATGGGAGCACAACAGTGACTCTTCTTACCAGAAAACAACTCTTGCTCGTAGGACCAGAAACTGCATGGGTTTCAACTCCATTTCTGACTAGAAAACAAACACTAGCTCGCGTTACAAGAAATACACTCTGCTTTTGAGAAAAGAGCACACATCTACTCTACTGTGTTTCCTATAGGGTCCGAAGAGTGAGCTTGCTCAGAACAAAAGAACTGTGCTTCCTACACACACGGGCCATATCTATTCCAACTCTTCTTAGGAAACTGACAAGAACAGTAGATCCTCTTCAGTCCAATACACTGTACTTGATGGTAACAGACGGGAGTGCTATTTGCACTGTGTGTGGCAATGGGAGCGCAATAGTGACTTTCCTTACCAGAAAACAACTCTTGCTCGTAGGACCAGAAACTGCATGAGATTCAACTCCATTTAGAACTGGGAAACAAACGCTAGCTCGCCTTACAACAAACACACTCTGCTTTTGAGAAAAGACAACTCATCTCCTCTGCAGTGTTTCCTATAGGGCCAGAACAGTGAGCTTGCTCCGAACAAAAGAACCGTGCTTCCTACACACACGGGCCATATCTAGTTCAACTCTGCTTAGGAAACTGACAAGAACAGTAGCTCCTCTTCAGTCCAATACACTGTACATGCAGGGAATAGACGCCAGTGCTATTTGCCCTGTGTATGACAATGGCAGCGCAATAGTGACTCTTCTCTCCAGAGAACAACTCTTGCTCGTAGGACCAGAAACTGCATGTGATTTTACTCCATTTAGGACTGGGAAACAAACGCTAGCTTGCCTTACAAGAAACACACTCTGCTTTTGAGAAAAGAGCACTCTTCTACTCTAATGTGATTCCTATAGGGCCAGAAGAGTGAGCTTGCTCAGAACAAAAGAACTGTGCTTCCTACACACACCGACTATATTTAGTTCAACTCTGCTTAGGAAACTGACAAGAACAGTAGATCCTCTTCAGTCCAATACACTGCACATGCTGGGAACAGACGCCAGTGCTATTTGCCCTGTGTATAGCAATGGGAGCACAATATTGACTCTTCTTTCCAGAAAACAACTCTTGCTCGTAGGACCAAAAACTGCATGGGATTCAACTCCATTTAGGACTGGGAAACAAACGCTAGCTCGCCTTACAAGAAATACACTCTGTTTTTGAGAAAAGGGCACACTTCTACTCTACTGTGTTTCCTATAGGGTCCGAAGAATGAGCTTTCTCAGAACAAAAGAACTGTGCTTCCTACACACACCGACTATATTTAGTACAACTCTGATTAGGAAACTGACAAGAACAGTAGATCCTCTTCAGTCCAATACACGGTACATGCTGGGAACAGATGCCAGTGCTATTTGCCCTGTGTATGACAACGAGAGCGCAATAGTGACTCTTCTTACCAGAAAACAACTCTTGCTCGTAGGAACAGAAACTGCATGTGATTCAACTCCATTTAAGACTGCGAAACAAATGCTAGCTCCCTTACAAGAAACACACTCTGCTTTTGAGAAAAGAGCACTCTTCTACTCTACTGTGTTTCCTAAAGGGCCAAAACAGTGAGCTTGCTCAGAACAAAAGAACTGTGCTTCCTATGCACACGGCCATATCTAGTTCAATTCTGCTTAGTAAACTGACAAGAATAGTAGATCCTCTTCAGTCCAATACACTGTACTTCCTGGGAACAGACGCCAGTGCTATTTGCACTGTGTATGGCAATGGGAGCGTAATAGTGACTCTTCTTACCAGAAAACATCTCTTGCTCGTGGGACCAGAAACTGCATGGGACTCAACTCCATTTCTGACTCGGAAACAAACACTAGCTCGCCTTACAAGAAACACACTCTGCTTTTGAGAAAAGAGCACTCTTCTACTCTACTGTGTTTCCTATGGGATCTGAACAGTGAGCTTGCTCAGAACAAAAGAAGTGTGATTCCTACACACACGGGCCATATCTAGTTCAACTCTGCTTAGGAAACTGACAAGAACAGTATCTCCTCTTCAGTCCAATACACTGTACTTGCTGGGAACAGACGCTAGTGCTATTTGCTCTGTGTATGGGAATGGGAGCGCAATAGTGACTTTCCTTACAGAAAACAACTCTTGCTCATGGGACCAAAAACTTCATGTGATTCAACTCATTTTAGGACTGGCAAACAAACGCTAGCTCTCATTACAAGAAACACACTCTGCTTTTGAGAAAAGAGTACTCTTCTACTCTACTGTGTTTCCTATAGAGCCAAAACAGTGAGCTTGCTCAGAACAAAAGAACTGTGCTTTTTAGACACACGGCCATATCTGGTTCAGTTCTGCTTAGGAAACTGACAAGAACTGTAGATCCTCTACAGTCTAATACACTGTACATGCTGGGAATAGACGCCAGTGCTATTTGCCTTGTGTATGACAATGGGAGCGCAATATTGTCTCTTCTTACCAGAAAACAACTCTTGCTCGCAGGACCAGAAACTGCATGTGATTCAACTCCATTTAGGACTGGGAAACAAACGCTAGCTCGCCTTACAAGAAACACACTCTGCTTTTGAGAAAAGAGCACTCTTCTACTCTAATGTGTTTCCGATAGGGCCAGAACAGTGAGCTTGCTCAGAAAAAAGGAACTGTGCTTCCTACACACACGGGCCATATCCAGTTCAACTCTGTTTAGGAAACTGACAAGAACAGTAGCTCCTCTTCAGTCCAATACACTGTACTTGATGGGAACAGACGCCAGTGCTATTTGCACTGTGTATGGCAATGGGAGCACAATAGTGACTCTTCTTACCAGAAAACAACTCTTGCTCGTAGGACCAGAAACTGCATGAGATTCAACACCATTTAGGACTGGGAAACAAATACTAGCTCGCCTTACAAGAAATACACTCTGCTTTTGAGAAAAGAGCACACTTCTACTCTACTGTGTTTCCTATAGGGTCCGAAGAGTGAGCTTGCTCAGAATAAAAGAACTGTGCTTCCTACACACACGGGCCATATCTATTCCAACTCTTCTTAGGAAACTGACAAGAACAGTAGATCCTCTTCAGTCCAATACACTGTACTTGATGGTAACAGACGGGAGTGCTATTTGCACTGTGTGTGGCAATGGGAGCGCAATAGTGACTTTCCTTACCAGAAAACAACTCTGGCTCGTAGGACCAGAAACTGCATGAGATTCAACTCCATTTAGAACTGGGAAACAAACGCTAGCTCGCCTTACAATAAACACACTCTGCTTTTGAGAAAAGACAACTCATCTACTCTACTGTGTTTCCTATGGGGTCCGAACAGTGAGCTTGCTCCAAACAAAAGAACCGTGCTTCCTACACACACGGGCCATATCTAGTTCAACTCTGCTTAGGAAACTGACAAGAACAGTAGCTCCTCTTCAGTCCAATACACTGTACTTGCTGGGAACAGACGCCAGTGCTATTTGCACTGTGTATGGCAATGGGAGCGCAATAGTGACTCTTCTTTCCAGAAAACAACTCTTGCTCATGGGACCAAAAACTGCATGTGATTCAACTCCATTTAGGACTGGGAAACAAACGCTAGCTCGCCTTAAAAGAAACTCACTCTGCTTTTGAGAAAAGAGCACTCTTCTACTCTACTGTGTTTCCTATAGGGCCAGAAAAGTGAGCTTGCTCAGAACAAAAGAACTGTGCTTCCTACACACACCGACTATATCTCGTTCAACTCTGCTGAGGAAACTGACAAGAACAGTAGCTCCTCTTCAGTCCAATACACTGTACTTGCTGGGAACAGACGCCAGTGCTATTTGTACTGTGTATGGCAATGGGATCGCAATAGTGACTCTTCTTACCAGAAAACAACTCTTGCTCATAGGACCAAAAACTGCATGTGATTCAACTCCATTTAGGACTGGGAAACAAACGCTAGGTCGCCTTACAAGAAAAACACTCTACTTTTGAGAAAAGGGCACTCTTCTACTCTACTGTTTTTCCTATAGGGCCAAAACAGTGAGCTTGCTTAGAACAAAGAACTCTGCTTCCTACACACATGGCCATATCTAGTTCAATTCTGCTTAGGAAACTGACAAGAACAGTAGATCCTCTTCAGTCCAATACACTGTACATGCTGGGAATAGACGCCAGTGCTATTTGCCCTGTGTATTACAATAGGAGCGCAATAGTGACTCTTCTTACCAGAAAACAACTCTTGCTCGTAGGAACAGAAACTGCATGTGATTTTACTCCATTTAGGACTGAGAAACAAACGCTAGCTCGTCTTACAAGAAACACACTCTGCTTTTAGGAAAGGGCACTCTTCTACTCTAATGTGTTTCCTATAGGGACAGAAGAGTGAGCTTGCTCAGAACAAAAGAACTGTGCTTCCAACACACACCGACTATATTTAGTTCCATATGCTTAGGAAACTGACAAGAATAGTAGATCCTCTTCAGGCCAATACACTGTACTTGCTGGGAACAGACGCGAGGGCTATTTGCACTGTGTATGACAATGGGAGCGCAATAGTGACTCTTCTTACCAGAAAACAACTCTTGCTCGTAAAACCAGAAACTGCATGTGATTCAACTCCATTTAGGACTGGGAAACAAACGCTAACTCGCCTTACAAGAAACACACTCTGCTTTTGAGAAAAGAGCACTCTTCTACTCTACAGTGTTTCCTATGGGATCCGAAGAGTGAGCTTGCTCAGAACAGAAGAAGTGTGCTTCCTACACACACGGGCCATATCCAGTTCAACTCTGCTTAGGAAACTGACAAGAACAGTAGCTCCTCTTCAGTCCAATACACTGTACTTGCTGGGAACAGACGCCATTGCTCTTTGCACTGTGTATGGCAATGGGAGCACAACAGTGACTCTTCTTACCAGAAAACAACTCTTGCTCGTAGGACCAGAAACTGCATGGGTTTCAACTCCATTTCTGACTAGAAAACAAACACTAGCTCGCGTTACAAGAAATACACTCTGCTTTTGAGAAAAGAGCACACATCTACTCTACTGTGTTTCCTATAGGGTCCGAAGAGTGAGCTTGCTCAGAACAAAAGAACTGTGCTTCCTACACACACGGGCCATATCTATTCCAACTCTTCTTAGGAAACTGACAAGAACAGTAGATCCTCTTCAGTCCAATACACTGTACTTGATGGTAACAGACGGGAGTGCTATTTGCACTGTGTGTGGCAATGGGAGCGCAATAGTGACTTTCCTTACCAGAAAACAACTCTTGCTCGTAGGACCAGAAACTGCATGAGATTCAACTCCATTTAGAACTGGGAAACAAACGCTAGCTCGCCTTACAACAAACACACTCTGCTTTTGAGAAAAGACAACTCATCTCCTCTGCAGTGTTTCCTATAGGGCCAGAACAGTGAGCTTGCTCCGAACAAAAGAACCGTGCTTCCTACACACACGGGCCATATCTAGTTCAACTCTGCTTAGGAAACTGACAAGAACAGTAGCTCCTCTTCAGTCCAATACACTGTACATGCAGGGAATAGACGCCAGTGCTATTTGCCCTGTGTATGACAATGGCAGCGCAATAGTGACTCTTCTCTCCAGAGAACAACTCTTGCTCGTAGGACCAGAAACTGCATGTGATTTTACTCCATTTAGGACTGGGAAACAAACGCTAGCTTGCCTTACAAGAAACACACTCTGCTTTTGAGAAAAGAGCACTCTTCTACTCTAATGTGATTCCTATAGGGCCAGAAGAGTGAGCTTGCTCAGAACAAAAGAACTGTGCTTCCTACACACACCGACTATATTTAGTTCAACTCTGCTTAGGAAACTGACAAGAACAGTAGATCCTCTTCAGTCCAATACACTGCACATGCTGGGAACAGACGCCAGTGCTATTTGCCCTGTGTATAGCAATGGGAGCACAATATTGACTCTTCTTTCCAGAAAACAACTCTTGCTCGTAGGACCAAAAACTGCATGGGATTCAACTCCATTTAGGACTGGGAAACAAACGCTAGCTCGCCTTACAAGAAATACACTCTGTTTTTGAGAAAAGGGCACACTTCTACTCTACTGTGTTTCCTATAGGGTCCGAAGAATGAGCTTTCTCAGAACAAAAGAACTGTGCTTCCTACACACACCGACTATATTTAGTACAACTCTGATTAGGAAACTGACAAGAACAGTAGATCCTCTTCAGTCCAATACACGGTACATGCTGGGAACAGATGCCAGTGCTATTTGCCCTGTGTATGACAACGAGAGCGCAATAGTGACTCTTCTTACCAGAAAACAACTCTTGCTCGTAGGAACAGAAACTGCATGTGATTCAACTCCATTTAAGACTGCGAAACAAATGCTAGCTCCCTTACAAGAAACACACTCTGCTTTTGAGAAAAGAGCACTCTTCTACTCTACTGTGTTTCCTAAAGGGCCAAAACAGTGAGCTTGCTCAGAACAAAAGAACTGTGCTTCCTATGCACACGGCCATATCTAGTTCAATTCTGCTTAGTAAACTGACAAGAATAGTAGATCCTCTTCAGTCCAATACACTGTACTTCCTGGGAACAGACGCCAGTGCTATTTGCACTGTGTATGGCAATGGGAGCGTAATAGTGACTCTTCTTACCAGAAAACATCTCTTGCTCGTGGGACCAGAAACTGCATGGGACTCAACTCCATTTCTGACTCGGAAACAAACACTAGCTCGCCTTACAAGAAACACACTCTGCTTTTGAGAAAAGAGCACTCTTCTACTCTACTGTGTTTCCTATGGGATCTGAACAGTGAGCTTGCTCAGAACAAAAGAAGTGTGATTCCTACACACACGGGCCATATCTAGTTCAACTCTGCTTAGGAAACTGACAAGAGCAGTATCTCCTCTTCAGTCCAATACACTGTACTTGCTGGGAACAGACGCGAGTGCTATTTGCTCTGTGTATGGGAATGGGAGCGCAATAGTGACTTTCCTTACAGAAAACAACTCTTGCTCATGGGACCAAAAACTTCATGTGATTCAACTCATTTTAGGACTGGCAAACAAACGCTAGCTCTCATTACAAGAAACACACTCTGCTTTTGAGAAAAGAGTACTCTTCTACTCTACTGTGTTTCCTATAGAGCCAAAACAGTGAGCTTGCTCAGAACAAAAGAACTGTGCTTTTTAGACACACGGCCATATCTGGTTCAGTTCTGCTTAGGAAACTGACAAGAACTGTAGATCCTCTACAGTCTAATACACTGTACATGCTGGGAATAGACGCCAGTGCTATTTGCCTTGTGTATGACAATGGGAGCGCAATATTGTCTCTTCTTACCAGAAAACAACTCTTGCTCGCAGGACCAGAAACTGCATGTGATTCAACTCCATTTAGGACTGGGAAACAAACGCTAGCTCGCCTTACAAGAAACACACTCTGCTTTTGAGAAAAGAGCACTCTTCTACTCTAATGTGTTTCCGATAGGGCCAGAACAGTGAGCTTGCTCAGAAAAAAGGAACTGTGCTTCCTACACACACGGGCCATATCCAGTTCAACTCTGTTTAGGAAACTGACAAGAACAGTAGCTCCTCTTCAGTCCAATACACTGTACTTGCTGGGAACAGACGCCAGTGCTATTTGCACTGTGTATGGCAATGGGAGCACAATAGTGACTCTTCTTACCAGAAAACAACTCTTGCTCGTAGGACCAGAAACTGCATGGGATTCAACACCATTTAGGACTGGGAAACAAACACTAGCTCGCCTTACAAGAAATACACTCTGCTTTTGAGAAAAGAGCACACTTCTACTCTACTGTGTTTCCTATAGGGCCAGAACAGTGAGCTTGCTCAGAACAAAAGAACTGTGCTTCCTACACACACGGGCCATATCTATTCCAACTCTTCTTAGGAAACTGACAAGAACAGTAGATCCTCTTCAGTCCAATACACTGTACTTGATGGTAACAGACGGGAGTGCTATTTGCACTGTGTGTGGCAATGGGAGCGCAATAGTGACTTTCCTTACCAGAAAACAACTCTTGCTCGTAGGACCAGAAACTGCATGAGATTCAACTCCATTTAGAACTGGGAAACAAACGCTAGCTCGCCTTACAATAAACACACTCTGCTTTTGAGAAAAGACAACTCATCTACTCTACTGTGTTTCCCATGGGGTCCGAACAGTGAGCTTGCTCCAAACAAAAGAACCGTGCTTCCTACACACACGGGCCATATCTAGTTCAACTCTGCTTAGGAAACTGACAAGAACAGTAGCTCCTCTTCAGTCCAATACACTGTACTTGCTGGGAACAGACGCCAGTGCTATTTGCACTGTGTATGCCAATGGGAGCGCAATAGTGACTCTTCTTTCCAGAAAACAACTCTTGCTCATGGGACCAAAAACTGCATGTGATTCAACTCCATTTAGGACTGGGAAACAAACGCTAGCTCGCCTTAAAAGAAACTCACTCTGCTTTTGAGAAAAGAGCACTCTTCTACTCTACTGTGTTTCCTATAGGGCCAGAAAAGTGAGCTTGCTCAGAACAAAAGAACTGTGCTTCCTACACACACCGACTATATCTCGTTCAACTCTGCTTAGGAAACTGACCAGAACAGTACCTCCTCTTCAGTCCAATACACTGTACTTGCTGGGAACAGACGCCAGTGCTATTTGTACTGTGTATGGCAATGGGATCGCAATAGTGACTCTTCTTACCAGAAAACAACTCTTGCTCATAGGACCAAAAACTGCATGTGATTCAACTCCATTTAGGACTGGGAAACAAACGCTAGGTCGCCTTACAAGAAAAACACTCTACTTTTGAGAAAAGGGCACTCTTCTACTCTACTGTTTTTCCTATAGGGCCAAAACAGTGAGCTTGCTCAGAACAAAAGAACTCTGCTTCCTACACACACGGCCATATCTAGTTCAATTCTGCTTAGGAAACTGACAAGAACAGTAGATCCTCTTCAGTCCAATACACTGTACATGCTGTGAATAGACGCCAGTGCTATTTGCCCTGTGTATTACAATAGGAGCGCAATAGTGACTCTTCTTACCAGAAAACAACTCTTGCTCGTAGGAACAGAAACTGCATGTGATTTTACTCCATTTAGGACTGGGAAACAAACGCTAGCTCGTCTTACAAGAAACACACTCTGCTTTTAGGAAAGGGCACTCTTCTACTCTAATGTGTTTCCTATAGGGACAGAAGAGTGAGCTTGCTCAGAACAAAAGAACTGTGCTTCCAACACACACCGACTATATTTAGTTCCATATGCTTAGGAAACTGACAAGAATAGTAGATCCTCTTCAGGCCAATACACTGTACTTGCTGGGAACAGACGCGAGTGCTATTTGCACTGTGTATGACAATGGGAGCACAATAGTGACTCTTCTTACCAGAAAACAACTCTGGCTCGTAAAACCAGAAACTGCATGTGATTCAACTCCATTTAGGACTGGGAAACAAACGCTAACTCGCCTTACAAGAAACACACTCTGCTTTTGAGAAAAGAGCACTCTTCTACTCTAATGTGTTTCCTATGGGATCCGAAGAGTGAGCTTGCTCAGAACAGAAGAAGTGTGCTTCCTACACACACGGGCCATATCCAGTTCAACTCTGCTTAGGAAACTGACAAGAACAGTAGCTCCTCTTCAGTCCAATACACTGTACTTGCTGGAAACAGAAGCCAGTGCATTTTGCACTGTGTATGGCAATGGGAGCACAATAGTGACTCTTCTTACCAGAAAACAACTCTTGCTCGTAGGACCAGAAACTGCATGGGTTTCAACTCCATTTCTGACTGGAAAACAAACACTAGCTCGCGTTACAAGAAATACACTCTGCTTTTGAGAAAAGAGCACACTTCTACTGTACTGTGTTTCCTATAGGGTCCGAAGAGTGAGCTTGCTCAGAACAAAAGAACTGTGCTTCCTACACACACGGCCATATCTAGTTCAATTCTGCTTAGGAAACTGACAATAACAGTAGATCCTCTTCAGTCCAATACACTGTACATGCTGGGAACAGACGCCAGTGCTATTTGTAATGTGTATGACAATTGGAGCGCAATAGTGACTCTTCTCACCAGAAGACAACTTTAGCTCGTAGGACCAGAAAGTGCATGTGATTCAACTCCATTTAGGACTGGGAAACAAACACTAGCTCGCCTTACAAGAAACACACTCTGCTTTTGAGAAAAGAGCACTCTTCTGCTCTTCTGTGTTTCTTTTGGGGTCCGAACAGTGAGCTTGCTCAGAACAAAAGAACTGTGCTTCCTACACACAAGGGCCATATCTAGTTCAACTGTGCTTAGGAAACTGACAAGAACAGTAGCTCCTCTTCAGTCCAATACACTGTACGTGCTGGGAACAGACGCCAGTGCTATTTGCTCTATGTATGTCAATGGGAGCGCAATAGTGACTCTTCTTACCAGAAAACAACTCTTGCTCGTAGGACCAAAAACTGCATGTGATTCAACTCCATTTAGGACTGGGAAACAAACACTAGCTTGCCTTACAAGAAACACACTCTGCTTTTGAGTAAAGATCACTCTTGTACTCTACTGTGTTTCCTATAGGGCCAGAACAGTGAGCTTGCTCAGAACAAAAGAACTGTGCTTCCTACACACACGGCCATATCTAATTCAATTCTGCTTAGGAAACTGACAATAACAGTAGATCCTCCTAAGTCCAATACACTGTACATGCTGGGAACAGACGCCAGTGCTATTTGTAATTTGTATGACAATTGGAGGGCAATAGTGACTCTTCTTACCAGAAGACAACTCTTGCTTGTAGGACAAGAAACTGCATGGGATTCAACTCCATTTCTGACTGGGAAACAAACACTAGCTCGCCTTACAAGAAACACACTCTGCTTTTGAGAAAAGAGCACTCTTCTACTCTACTGTGTTTCCTATGGGATCCGAACAGTGAGCTTGCTCAGAACAAAAGAACTGTGCTTCCTACACACACGGGCCATATCTAGTTCAACTCTGCTTAAGAAACTGACAAGAACAGTATCTCCTCTTCAGTCCAATACACTGTACTTGCTGGGAACAGACGCCAGTGGTATTTGCACTATGTATGGCAAGGGGTGCACAATAGTGACTCTTCTTTCCAGAAATCAACTCTTGCTCTTAGGACCAAAAACTGCATGTGATTCAACTCCATTTAGGACTGGGAAACAAATGCTAGCTCGCCTTACAATAAACAGACTCTGCTTTTGAGAAAAGAGCACTCTTCTACTCTACTGTGTTTCCTATATAGCCAGAACAATGAGCTTGCTCAGAACAAAAGAACCGTGCTTCCTACACACACGGGCCATATCTAGTTCCAATTTGCTTAGGAAACTGACAAGAACAGTAGCTCCTCTTCAGTCCAATACACTGTACATGCTGGGAACAGATGCCAGTGCTATTTGCCCTGTGTATGACAACGAGAGCGCAATAGTGACTCTTCTTACCAGAAAACAACTCTTGCTCATAGGACCAGAAACTGCATGTGATTCAACTCCATTTAAGACTGCGAAACAAATGCTAGCTCCCTTACAAGAAACACACTCTGCTTTTGAGAAAAGAGCACTCTTCTACTCTACTGTGTTTCCTAAAGGGCCAAAACAGTGAGCTTGCTCAGAACAAAAGAACTGTGCTTCCTACACACACGGCCATATCTAGTTCAATTCTGCTTAGTAAACTGACAAGAATAGTAGATCCTCTTCAGTCCAATACACTGTACTTCCTGGGAACAGACGCGAGTGCTATTTGCACTGTGTATGGCAATGGGAGCGTAATAGTGACTCTTCTTACCAGAAAACATCTCTTGCTCGTGGGACCAGAAACTGCATGGGACTCAACTCCATTTCTGACTCGGAAACAAACACTAGCTCGCCTTACAAGAAACACACTCTGCTTTTGAGAAAAGAGCACTCTTCTACTCTACTGTGTTTCCTATGGGATCTGAACAGTGAGCTTGCTCAGAAAAAAAGAAGTGTGATTCCTACACACACGGGCCATATCTAGTTCAACTCTGCTTAGGAAACTGACAAGAACAGTATCTCCTCTTCAGTCCAATACACTGTACTTGCTGGGAACAGACGCGAGTGCTATTTGCTCTGTGTATGGGAATGGGAGCGCAATAGTGACTTTCCTTACAGAAAACAACTCTTGCTCATGGGACCAAAAACTTCATGTGATTCAACTCATTTTAGGACTGGCAAACAAACGCTAGCTCTCATTACAAGAAACACACTCTGCTTTTGAGAAAAGAGCACTCTTCTACTCTACTGTGTTTCCTATAGAGCCAAAACAGTGAGCTTGCTCAAAACAAAAGAACTGTGCTTTTTAGACACACGGCCATATCTGGTTCAGTTCTGCTTAGGAAACTGACAAGAACTGTAGATCCTCTACAGTCTAATACAATGTACATGCTGGGAATAGACGCCAGTGCTATTTGCCTTGTGTATGACAATGGGAGCGCAATATTGTCTCTTCTTAACAGAAAACAACTCTTGCTCGCAGGACCAGAAACTGCATGTGATTCAACTCCATTTAGGACTGGGAAACAAACGCTAGCTCGCCTTACAAGAAACACACTCTGCTTTTGAGAAAAGAGCACTCTTCTACTCTAATGTGTTTCCGATAGGGCCAGAACAGTGAGCTTGCTCAGAAAAAAGGAACTGTGCTTCCTACACACACGGGCCATATCCAGTTCAACTCTGTTTAGGAAACTGACAAGAACAGTAGCTCCTCTTCAGTCCAATACACTGTACTTGATGGGAACAGACGCCAGTGCTATTTGCACTGTGTATGGCAATGGGAGCACAATAGTGACTCTTCTTACCAGAAAACAACTCTTGCTCGTAGGACCAGAAACTGCATGAGATTCAACACCATTTAGGACTGGGAAACAAATACTAGCTCGCCTTACAAGAAATACACTCTGCTTTTGAGAAAAGAGCACACTTCTACTCTACTGTGTTTCCTATAGGGTCCGAAGAGTGAGCTTGCTCAGAACAAAAGAACTGTGCTTCCTACACACACGGGCCATATCTATTCCAACTCTTCTTAGGAAACTGACAAGAACAGTAGATCCTCTTCAGTCCAATACACTGTACTTGATGGTAACAGACGGGAGTGCTATTTGCACTGTGTGTGGCAATGGGAGCGCAATAGTGACTTTCCTTACCAGAAAACAACTCTTGCTCGTAGGACCAGAAACTGCATGAGATTCAACTCCATTTAGAACTGGGAAACAAACGCTAGCTCGCCTTACAATAAACACACTCTGCTTTTGAGAAAAGACAACTCATCTACTCTACTGTGTTTCCTATGGGGTCCGAACAGTGAGCTTGCTCCAAACAAAAGAACCGTGCTTCCTACACACACGGGCCATATCTAGTTCAACTCTGCTTAGGAAACTGACAAGAACAGTAGCTCCTCTTCAGTCCAATACACTGTACTTGCTGGGAACAGACGCCAGTGCTATTTGCACTGTGTATGGCAATGGGAGCGCAATAGTGACTCTTCTTTCCAGAAAACAACTCTTGCTCATGGGACCAAAAACTGCATGTGATTCAACTCCATTTAGGACTGGGAAACAAACGCTAGCTCGCCTTAAAAGAAACTCACTCTGCTTTTGAGAAAAGAGCACTCTTCTACTCTACTGTGTTTCCTATAGGGCCAGAAAAGTGAGCTTGCTCAGAACAAAAGAACTGTGCTTCCTACACACACCGAATATATCTCGTTCAACTCTGCTGAGGAAACTGACAAGAACAGTAGCTCCTCTTCAGTCCCATACACTGTACTTGCTGGGAACAGACGCCAGTGCTATTTGTACTGTGTATGGCAATGGGATCGCAATAGTGACTCTTCTTACCAGAAAACAACTCTTGCTCATAGGACCAAAAACTGCATGTGATTCAACTCCATTTAGGACTGGGAAACAAACGCTAGGTCGCCTTACAAGAAAAACACTCTACTTTTGAGAAAAGGGCACTCTTCTACTCTACTGTTTTTCCTATAGGGCCAAAACAGTGAGCTTGCTCAGAACAAAAGAACTCTGCTTCCTACACACATGGCCATATCTAGTTCAATTCTGCTTAGGAAACTGACAAGAACAGTAGATCCTCTTCAGTCCAATACACTGTACATGCTGGGAATAGACGCCAGTGCTATTTGCCCTGTGTATTACAATAGGAGCGCAATAGTGACTCTTCTTACCAGAAAACAACTCTTGCTCGTAGGAACAGAAACTGCATGTGATTTTACTCCATTTAGGACTGGGAAACAAACGCTAGCTCGTCTTACAAGAAACACACTCTGCTTTTAGGAAAGGGCACTCTTCTACTCTAATGTGTTTCCTATAGGGACAGAAGAGTGAGCTTGCTCAGAACAAAAGAACTGTGCTTCCAACACACACCGACTATATTTAGTTCCATATGCTTAGGAAACTGACAAGAATAGTAGATCCTCTTCAGGCCAATACACTGTACTTGCTGGGAACAGACGCGAGGGCTATTTGCACTGTGTATGACAATGGGAGCGCAATAGTGACTCTTCTTACCAGAAAACAACTCTTGCTCGTAAAACCAGAAACTGCATGTGATTCAACTCCATTTAGGACTGGGAAACAAACGCTAACTCGCCTTACAAGAAACACACTCTGCTTTTGAGAAAAGAGCACTCTTCTACTCTACAGTGTTTCCTATGGGATCCGAAGAGTGAGCTTGCTCAGAACAGAAGAAGTGTGCTTCCTACACACACGGGCCATATCCAGTTCAACTCTGCTTAGGAAACTGACAAGAACAGTAGCTCCTCTTCAGTCCAATACACTGTACTTGCTGGGAACAGACGCCATTGCTCTTTGCACTGTGTATGGCAATGGGAGCACAACAGTGACTCTTCTTACCAGAAAACAACTCTTGCTCGTAGGACCAGAAACTGCATGGGTTTCAACTCCATTTCTGACTAGAAAACAAACACTAGCTCGCGTTACAAGAAATACACTCTGCTTTTGAGAAAAGAGCACACATCTACTCTACTGTGTTTCCTATAGGGTCTGAAGAGTGAGCTTGCTCAGAACAAAAGAACTGTGCTTCCTACACACACGGGCCATATCTATTCCAACTCTTCTTCGGAAACTGACAAGAACAGTAGATCCTCTTCAGTCCAATACACTGTACTTGATGGTAACAGACGGGAGTGCTATTTGCACTGTGTGTGGCAATGGGAGCGCAATAGTGACTTTCCTTACCAGAAAACAACTCTTGCTCGTAGGACCAGAAACTGCATGAGATTCAACTCCATTTAGAACTGGGAAACAAACGCTAGCTCGCCTTACAACAAACACACTCTGCTTTTGAGAAAAGACAACTCATCTCCTCTGCAGTGTTTCCTATAGGGCCAGAACAGTGAGCTTGCTCCGAACAAAAGAACCGTGCTTCCTACACACACGGGCCATATCTAGTTCAACTCTGCTTAGGAAACTGACAAGAACAGTAGCTCCTCTTCAGTCCAATACACTGTACATGCAGGGAATAGACGCCAGTGCTATTTGCCCTGTGTATGACAATGGCAGCGCAATAGTGACTCTTCTCTCCAGAGAACAACTCTTGCTCGTAGGACCAGAAACTGCATGTGATTTTACTCCATTTAGGACTGGGAAACAAACGCTAGCTTGCCTTACAAGAAACACACTCTGCTTTTGAGAAAAGAGCACTCTTCTACTCTAATGTGATTCCTATAGGGCCAGAAGAGTGAGCTTGCTCAGAACAAAAGAACTGTGCTTCCTACACACACCGACTATATTTAGTTCAACTCTGCTTAGGAAACTGACAAGAACAGTAGATCCTCTTCAGTCCAATACACTGCACATGCTGGGAACAGACGCCAGTGCTATTTGCCCTGTGTATAGCAATGGGAGCACAATATTGACTCTTCTTTCCAGAAAACAGCTCTTGCTCGTAGGACCAAAAACTGCATGGGATTCAACTCCATTTAGGACTGGGAAACAAACGCTAGCTCGCCTTACAAGAAATACACTCTGTTTTTGAGAAAAGGGCACACTTCTACTCTACTGTGTTTCCTATAGGGTCCGAAGAATGAGCTTTCTCAGAACAAAAGAACTGTGCTTCCTACACACACCGACTATATTTAGTACAACTCTGATTAGGAAACTGACAAGAACAGTAGATCCTCTTCAGTCCAATACACGGTACATGCTGGGAACAGATGCCAGTGCTATTTGCCCTGTGTATGACAACGAGAGCGCAATAGTGACTCTTCTTACCAGAAAACAACTCTTGCTCGTAGGAACAGAAACTGCATGTGATTCAACTCCATTTAAGACTGCGAAACAAATGCTAGCTCCCTTACAAGAAACACACTCTGCTTTTGAGAAAAGAGCACTCTTCTACTCTACTGTGTTTCCTAAAGGGCCAAAACAGTGAGCTTGCTCAGAACAAAAGAACTGTGCTTCCTATGCACACGGCCATATCTAGTTCAATTCTGCTTAGTAAACTGACAAGAATAGTAGATCCTCTTCAGTCCAATACACTGTACTTCCTGGGAACAGACGCCAGTGCTATTTGCACTGTGTATGGCAATGGGAGCGTAATAGTGACTCTTCTTACCAGAAAACATCTCTTGCTCGTGGGACCAGAAACTGCATGGGACTCAACTCCATTTCTGACTCGGAAACAAACACTAGCTCGCCTTACAAGAAACACACTCTGCTTTTGAGAAAAGAGCACTCTTCTACTCTACTGTGTTTCCTATGGGATCTGAACAGTGAGCTTGCTCAGAACAAAAGAAGTGTGATTCCTACACACACGGGCCATATCTAGTTCAACTCTGCTTAGGAAACTGACAAGAACAGTATCTCCTCTTCAGTCCAATACACTGTACTTGCTGGGAACAGACGCGAGTGCTATTTGCTCTGTGTATGGGAATGGGAGCGCAATAGTGACTTTCCTTACAGAAAACAACTCTTGCTCATGGGACCAAAAACTTCATGTGATTCAACTCATTTTAGGACTGGCAAACAAACGCTAGCTCTCATTACAAGAAACACACTCTGCTTTTGAGAAAAGAGTACTCTTCTACTCTACTGTGTTTCCTATAGAGCCAAAACAGTGAGCTTGCTCAGAACAAAAGAACTGTGCTTTTTAGACACACGGCCATATCTGGTTCAGTTCTGCTTAGGAAACTGACAAGAACTGTAGATCCTCTACAGTCTAATACACTGTACATGCTGGGAATAGACGCCAGTGCTATTTGCCTTGTGTATGACAATGGGAGCGCAATATTGTCTCTTCTTACCAGAAAACAACTCTTGCTCGCAGGACCAGAAACTGCATGTGATTCAACTCCATTTAGGACTGGGAAACAAACGCTAGCTCGCCTTACAAGAAACACACTCTGCTTTTGAGAAAAGAGCACTCTTCTACTCTACAGTGTTTCCTATGGGATCCGAAGAGTGAGCTTGCTCAGAACAGAAGAAGTGTGCTTCCTACACACACGGGCCATATCCAGTTCAACTCTGCTTAGGAAACTGACAAGAACAGTAGCTCCTCTTCAGTCCAATACACTGTACTTGCTGGGAACAGACGCCATTGCTCTTTGCACTGTGTATGGCAATGGGAGCACAACAGTGACTCTTCTTACCAGAAAACAACTCTTGCTCGTAGGACCAGAAACTGCATGGGTTTCAACTCCATTTCTGACTAGAAAACAAACACTAGCTCGCGTTACAAGAAATACACTCTGCTTTTGAGAAAAGAGCACACATCTACTCTACTGTGTTTCCTATAGGGTCCGAAGAGTGAGCTTGCTCAGAACAAAAGAACTGTGCTTCCTACACACACGGGCCATATCTATTCCAACTCTTCTTAGGAAACTGACAAGAACAGTAGATCCTCTTCAGTCCAATACACTGTACTTGATGGTAACAGATGGGAGTGCTATTTGCACTGTGTGTGGCAATGGGAGCGCAATAGTGACTTTCCTTACCAGAAAACAACTCTTGCTCGTAGGACCAGAAACTGCATGAGATTCAACTCCATTTAGAACTGTGAAACAAACGCTAGCTCGCCTTACAACAAACACACTCTGCTTTTGAGAAAAGACAACTCATCTCCTCTGCAGTGTTTCCTATAGGGCCAGAACAGTGAGCTTGCTCCGAACAAAAGAACCGTGCTTCCTACACACACGGGCCATATCTAGTTCAACTCTGCTTAGGAAACTGACAAGAACAGTAGCTCCTCTTCAGTCCAATACACTGTACATGCAGGGAATAGACGCCAGTGCTATTTGCCCTGTGTATGACAATGGCAGCGCAATAGTGACTCTTCTCTCCAGAGAACAACTCTTGCTCGTAGGACCAGAAACTGCATGTGATTTTACTCCATTTAGGACTGGGAAACAAACGCTAGCTTGCCTTACAAGAAACACACTCTGCTTTTGAGAAAAGAGCACTCTTCTACTCTAATGTGATTCCTATAGGGCCAGAAGAGTGAGCTTGCTCAGAACAAAAGAACTGTGCTTCCTACACACACCGACTATATTTAGTTCAACTCTGCTTAGGAAACTGACAAGAACAGTAGATCCTCTTCAGTCCAATACACTGTACATGCTGGGAATAGACGCCAGTGCTATTTGCCCTGTGTATTACAATAGGAGCGCAATAGTGACTCTTCTTACCAGAAAACAACTCTTGCTCGTAGGAACAGAAACTGCATGTGATTTTACTCCATTTAGGACTGGGAAACAAACGCTAGCTCGTCTTACAAGAAACACACTCTGCTTTTAGGAAAGGGCACTCTTCTACTCTAATGTGTTTCCTATAGGGACAGAAGAGTGAGCTTGCTCAGAACAAAAGAACTGTGCTTCCAACACACACCGACTATATTTAGTTCCATATGCTTAGGAAACTGACAAGAATAGTAGATCCTCTTCAGGCCAATACACTGTACTTGCTGGGAACAGACGCGAGGGCTATTTGCACTGTGTATGACAATGGGAGCACAATAGTGACTCTTCTTACCAGAAAACAACTCTTGCTCGTAAAACCAGAAACTGCATGTGATTCAACTCCATTTAGGACTGGGAAACAAACGCTAACTCGCCTTACAAGAAACACACTCTGCTTTTGAGAAAAGAGCACTCTTCTACTCTACTGTGTTTCCTATGGGATCCGAAGAGTGAGCTTGCTCAGAACAGAAGAAGTGTGCTTCCTACACACACGGGCCATATCCAGTTCAACTCTGCTTAGGAAACTGACAAGAACAGTAGCTCCTCTTCAGTCCAATACACTGTACTTGCTGGAAACAGAAGCCAGTGCATTTTGCACTGTGTATGGCAATGGGAGCACAATAGTGACTCTTCTTACCAGAAAACAACTCTTGCTCGTAGGACCAGAAACTGCATGGGTTTCAACTCCATTTCTGACTGGAAAACAAACACTAGCTCGCGTTACAAGAAATACACTCTGCTTTTGAGAAAAGAGCACACTTCTACTGTACTGTGTTTCCTATAGGGTCCGAAGAGTGAGCTTGCTCAGAACAAAAGAACTGTGCTTCCTACACACACGGCCATATCTAGTTCAATTCTGCTTAGGAAACTGACAATAACAGTAGATCCTCTTCAGTCCAATACACTGTACATGCTGGGAACAGACGCCAGTGCTATTTGTAATGTGTATGACAGTTGGAGCGCAATAGTGACTCTTCTCACCAGAAGACAACTTTAGCTCGTAGGACCAGAAAGTGCATGTGATTCAACTCCATTTAGGACTGGGAAACAAACACTAGCTCGCCTTACAAGAAACACACTCTGCTTTTGAGAAAAGAGCACTCTTCTGTTCTTCTGTGTTTCCTTTGGGGTCCGAACAGTGAGCTTGCTCAGAACAAAAGAACTGTGCTTCCTACACACAAGGGCCATATCTAGTTCAACTGTGCTTAGGAAACTGACAAGAACAGTAGCTCCTCTTCAGTCCAATACACTGTACGTGCTGGGAACAGACGCCAGTGCTATTTGCTCTATGTATGTCAATGGGAGCGCAATAGTGACTCTTCTTACCAGAAAACAACTCTTGCTCGTAGGACCAAAAACTGCATGTGATTCAACTCCATTTAGGACTGGGAAACAAACACTAGCTTGCCTTACAAGAAACACACTCTGCTTTTGAGTAAAGATCACTCTTGTACTCTACTGTGTTTCCTATAGGGCCAGAACAGTGAGCTTGCTCAGATCAAAAGAACTGTGCTTCCTACACACACGGCCATATCTAATTCAATTCTGCTTAGGAAACTGACAATAACAGTAGATCCTCCTAAGTCCAATACACTGTACATGCTGGGAACAGACGCCAGTGCTATTTGTAATTTGTATGACAATTGGAGGGCAATAGTGACTCTTCTTACCAGAAGACAACTCTTGCTTGTAGGACAAGAAACTGAATGGGATTCAACTCCATTTCTGACTGGGAAACAAACACTAGCTCGCCTTACAAGAAACACACTCTGCTTTTGAGAAAAGAGCACTCTTCTACTCTACTGTGTTTCCTATGGGATCCGAACAGTGAGCTTGCTCAGAACAAAAGAACTGTGCTTCCTACACACACGGGCCATATCTAGTTCAACTCTGCTTAGGAAACTGACAAGAACAGTATCTCCTCTTCAGTCCAATACACTGTACTTGCTGGGAACAGACGCCAGTGGTATTTGCTCTATGTATGGAAATGGGTGCGCAATAGTGACTCTTCTTTCCAGAAATCAACTCTTGCTCTTAGGACCAAAAACTGCATGTGATTCAACTCCATTTAGGACTGGGAAACAAATGCTAGCTCGCCTTACAATAAACAGACTCTGCTTTTGAGAAAAGAGCACTCTTCTACTCTACTGTGTTTAATATACAGCCAGAAAAATGTGCTTGCTCAGAACAAAAGAACCGTGCTTCCTACACACACGGGCCATATCTAGTTCAACTCTGCTTAGGAAACTGACAAGAACAGTAGCTCCTCTTCAGTCCAATACACTGTACTTGCTGGGAACAGACGCCAGTGCTATTTGCACTGTGTATGGCAATGGGAGCGCAATAGTGACTCTTCTTTCCAGAAAACAACTCTTGCTCATGGGACCAAAAACTGCATGTGAATCAACTCCATTTAGGACTGGGAAACAAACGCTAGGTCGCCTTACAAGAAACACACTCTACTTTTGCGAAAAGGGCACTCTTCTACTCTACTGTTTTTCCGATAGGGCCAAAACAGTGAGCTTGCTCAGAACAAAAGAACTGTGCTTCCTACACACACGGCCATATCTAGTTCAATTCTGCTTAGGAAACTGACAAGAACAGTACATCCTCTTCAGTCCAATACACTGTACATGCTGGGAATAGACGCCAGTGCTATTTGCCCTGTGTATTACAATACGAGCGCAATAGTGACTCTTCTTACCAGAAAACAACTCTTGCTCGTAGGAACAGAAACTGCGTGTGATTTTACTCCATTTAGGACTGGGAAACAAACGCTAGCTCGTCTTACAAAAACACACTCTGCTTTTAGGAAAGGGCACTCTTCTACTCTAATGTGTTTCCTATAGCGACAGAAGTGTGAGCTTGCTCAGAACAAAAGAACTGTGCTTCCAACACACACCGACTATATTTAGTTCCATATGCTTAGGAAACTGACAAGAATAGTAGATCCTCTTCAGTCCAATACACTGTACTTGCTGGGAACAGACGCGAGTGCTATTTGCACTGTGTATGACAATGGGAGCGCAATAGTGACTCTTCTTACAAGAAAACAACTCTTGCTCGTAAAACCAGAAACTGCATGTGATTCAACTCCATTTAGGACTGGGAAACAAACACTAACTCGCCTAACAAGAAACACACTCTGCTTTTGAGAAAAGAGCACTCTTCTACTCTACTGTGTTTCCTATGGAATCCGAAGAGTGAGCTTGCTCAGAACAGAAGAAGTGTGCTTCCTACACACACGGGCCATATCCAGTTCAACTCTGCTTAGGAAACTGACAAGAACAGTAGCTCCTCTTCAGTCCAATACACTGTACTTGCTGGGAACAGACACCATTGCTATTTGCACTGTGTATGGCAATGGGAGCACAATAGTGACTCTTCTTACCAGAAAACAACTCTTGCTCATAGGACCAGAAACTGCATGGGTTTCAACTCCATTTCTGACTAGAAAACAAACACTAGCTCGCGTTACAAGAAATACACTCTGCTTTTGAGAAAAGAGCACACATCTACTCTACTGTGTTTTCTATAGGGTCCGAAGAGTGAGCTTGCTCAGAACAAAAGAACTGTGCTTCCTACACACACGGGCCATATCTATTCCAACTCTTCTTAGGAAACTGACAAGAACAGTAGATCCTCTTCAGTCCAATACACTGTACTTGATGGTAACAGACGGGAGTGCTATTTGCACTGTGTGTGGCAATGGGAGCGCAATAGTGACTTTCTTTACCAGAAAACAACTCTTGCTCGTAGGACCAGAAACTGCATGAGATTCAACTCCATTTAGAACTGGGAAACAAACGCTAGCTCGCCTTACAACAAACACACTCTGCTTTTGAGAAAAGACAACTCATCTACTCTACTGTGTTTCCTATAGGGCCAGAACAGTGAGCTTGCTCCAAAAAAAAGAACCGTGCTTCCTACACACACGGGCCATATCTAGTTCAACTCTGCTTAGGAAACTGACAAGAACAGTAGCTCCTCTTCAGTCCAATACACTGTACATGCAGGGAATAGACGCCAGTGCTATTTGCCCTGTGTATGACAATGGCAGCGCAATAGTGACTCTTCTCTCCAGAGAACAACTCTTGCTCGTAGGACCAGAAACTGCATGTGATTTTACTCCATTTAGGACTGGGAAACAAACGCTAGCTTGCCTTACAAGAAACACACTCTGCTTTTGAGAAAAGAGCACTCTTCTACTCTAATGTGATTCCTATAGGGCCAGAAGAGTGAGCTTGCTCAGAACAAAAGAACTGTGCTTCCTACACACACCGACTATATTTAGTTCAACTCTGCTTAGGAAACTGACAAGAACAGTAGATCCTCTTCAGTCCAATACACTGCACATGCTGGGAACAGACGCCAGTGCTATTTGCCCTGTGTATAGCAATGGGAGCACAATATTGACTCTTCTTTCCAGAAAACAACTCTTGCTCGTAGGACCAAAAACTGCACGGGATTCAACTCCATTTAGGACTGGGAAACAAACGCTAGCTCGCCTTACAAGAAATACACTCTGTTTTTGAGAAAAGGGCACACTTCTACTCTACTGTGTTTCCTATAGGGTCCGAAGAATGAGCTTTCTCAGAACAAAAGAACTGTGCTTCCTACACACACCGACTATATTTAGTACAACTCTGATTAGGAAACTGACAAGAACAGTAGATCCTCTTCAGTCCAATACACTGTACATGCTGGGAACAGATGCCAGTGCTATTTGCCCTGTGTATGACAACGAGAGCGCAATAGTGACTCTTCTTACCAGAAAACAACTCTTGCTCGTAGGACCAGAAACTGCATGTGATTCAACTCCATTTAAGACTGCGAAACAAATGCTAGCTCCCTTACAAGAAACACACTCTGCTTTTGAGAAAAGAGCACTCTTCTACTCTACTGTGTTTCCTAAAGGGCCAAAACAGTGAGCTTGCTCAGAACAAAAGAACTGTGCTTCCTACACACACGGCCATATCTAGTTCAATTCTGCTTAGTAAACTGACAAGAATAGTCGATCCTCTTCAGTCCAATACACTGTACTTCCTTAGAACAGACGCGAGTGCTATTTGCACTGTGTATGGCAATGGGAGCGTAATAGTGACTCTTCTTACCAGAAAACATCTCTTGCTCGTGGGACCAGAAACTGCATGGGACTCAACTCCATTTCTGACTCGGAAACAAACACTAGCTCGCCTTACAAGAAACACACTCTGCTTTTGAGAAAAGAGCACTCTTCTACTCTACTGTGTTTCCTATGGGATCTGAACAGTGAGCTTGCTCAGAACAAAAGAAGTGTGATTCCTACACACACGGGCCATATCTAGTTCAACTCTGCTTAGGAAACTGACAAGAACAGTATCTCCTCTTCAGTCCAATACACTGTACTTGCTGGGAACAGACGCGAGTGCTATTTGCTCTGTGTATGGGAATGGGAGCGCAATAGTGACTTTCCTTACAGAAAACAACTCTTGCTCATGGGACCAAAAACTTCATGTGATTCAACTCATTTTAGGACTGGCAAACAAACGCTAGCTCTCATTACAAGAAACACACTCTGCTTTTGAGAAAAGAGTACTCTTCTACTCTACTGTGTTTCCTATAGAGCCAAAACAGTGAGCTTGCTCAGAACAAAAGAACTGTGCTTTTTAGACACACGGCCATATCTGGTTCAGTTCTGCTTAGGAAACTGACAAGAACTGTAGATCCTCTACAGTCTAATACACTGTACATGCTGGGAATAGACGCCAGTGCTATTTGCCTTGTGTATGACAATGGGAGCGCAATATTGTCTCTTCTTACCAGAAAACAACTCTTGCTCGCAGGACCAGAAACTGCATGTGATTCAACTCCATTTAGGACTGGGAAACAAACGCTAGCTCGCCTTACAAGAAACACACTCTGCTTTTGAGAAAAGAGCACTCTTCTACTCTAATGTGTTTCCGATAGGGCCAGAACAGTGAGCTTGCTCAGAAAAAAGGAACTGTGCTTCCTACACACACGGGCCATATCCAGTTCAACTCTGTTTAGGAAACTGACAAGAACAGTAGCTCCTCTTCAGTCCACTACACTGTACTTGCTGGGAACAGACGCCAGTGCTATTTACACTGTGTATTGCAATGGGAGCACAATAGTGACTCTTCTTACCAGAAAACAACTCTTGCTCGTAGGACCAGAAACTGCATGGGATTCAACACCATTTAGGACTGGGAAACAAACACTAGCTCGCCTTACAAGAAATACACTCTGCTTTTGAGAAAAGAGCACACTTCTACTCTACTGTGTTTCCTATAGGGTCCGAAGAGTGAGCTTGCTCAGAACAAAAGAACTGTGCTTCCTACACACACGGGCCATATCTATTCCAACTCTTCTTAGGAAAATGACAAGAACAGTAGATCCTGTTCAGTCCAATACACTCTACTTGATGGTAACAGACGGGAGTGCTATTTGCACTGTGTGTGGCAATGGGAGCGCAATAGTGACTTTCCTTACCAGAAAACAACTCTTGCTCGTAGGACCAGAAACTGCATGAGATTCAACTCCATTTAGAACTGGGAAACAAACGCTAGCTCGCCTTACAATAAACACACTCTGCTTTTGAGAAAAGACAACTCATCTACTCTACTGTGTTTCCTATGGGGTCCGAACAGTGAGCTTGCTCCAAACAAAAGAACCGTGCTTCCTACACACACGGGCCATATCTAGTTCAACTCTGCTTAGGAAACTGACAAGAACAGTAGCTCCTCTTCAGTCCAATACACTGTACTTGCTGGGAACAGACCCCAGTGCTATTTGCACTGTGTATGCCAATGGGAGCGCAATAGTGACTCTTCTTTCCAGAAAACAACTCTTGCTCATGGGACCAAAAACTGCATGTGATTCAACTCCATTTAGGACTGGGAAACAAACGCTAGCTCGCCTTAAAAGAAACTCACTCTGCTTTTGAGAAAAGAGCACTCTTCTACTCTACTGTGTTTCCTATAGGGCCAGAAAAGTGAGCTTGCTCAGAACAAAAGAACTGTGCTTCCTACACACACCGACTATATCTCGTTCAACTCTGCTTAGGAAACTGACAAGAACAGTAGCTCCTCTTCAGTCCAATACACTGTACTTGCTGGGAACAGACGCCAGTGCTATTTGTACTGTGTATGGCAATGGGATCGCAATAGTGACTCTTCTTACCAGAAAACAACTCTTGCTCATAGGACCAAAAACTGCATGTGATTCAACTCCATTTAGGACTGGGAAACAAACGCTAGGTCGCCTTACAAGAAAAACACTCTACTTTTGAGAAAAGGGCACTCTTCTACTCTACTGTTTTTCCTATAGGGCCAAAACAGTGAGCTTGCTCAGAACAAAAGAACTCTGCTTCCTACACACACGGCCATATCTAGTTCAATTCTGCTTTGGAAACTGACAAGAACAGTAGATCCTCTTCAGTCAAATACACTGTACATGCTGGGAATAGACGCCAGTGCTATTTGCCCTGTGTATTACAATAGGAGCGCAATAGTGACTCTTCTTACCAGAAAACAACTCTTGCTCGTAGGAACAGAAACTGCATGTGATTTTACTCCATTTAGGACTGGGAAACAAATGCTAGCTCGTCTTACAAGAAACACACTCTGCTTTTGAGAAAAGAGCACTCTTCTACTCTACTGTGTTTCCTATAGGGACAGAAGAGTGAGCTTGCTCAGAACAGAAGAAGTGTGCTTCCTATACACACGGGCCATATCCAGTTCAACTCTGCTTAGGAAACTGACAAGAACAGTAGCTCCTCTTCAGTCCAATACACTATACTTGCTGGGAACAGACGCCATTGCTCTTTGCACTGTGTATGGCAATGGGAGCACAACAGTGACTCTTCTTACCAGAAAACAACTCTTGCTCGTAGGACCAGAAACTGCATGGGTTTCAACTCCATTTCTGACTAGAAAACAAACACTAGCTCGCGTTACAAGAAATACACTCTGCTTTTGAGAAAAGAGCACACATCTACTCTACTGTGTTTCCTATAGGGTCCGAAGAGTGAGCTTGCTCAGAACAAAAGAACTGTGCTTCCTACACACACGGGCCATATCTATTCCAACTCTTCTTAGGAAACTGACAAGAACAGTAGATCCTCTTCAGTCCAATACACTGTACTTGATGGTAACAGACGGGAGTGCTATTTGCACTGTGTGTGGCAATGGGAGCGCAATAGTGACTTTCCTTACCAGAAAACAACTCTTGCTCGTAGGACCAGAAACTGCATGAGATTCAACTCCATTTAGAACTGGGAAACAAACGCTAGCTCGCCTTACAACAAACACACTCTGCTTTTGAGAAAAGACAACTCATCTACTCTGCAGTGTTTCCTATAGGGCCAGAACCGTGAGCCTGCTCCGAAAAAAAGAACCGTGCTTCCTACACACACGGGCCATATCTAGTTCAACTCTGCTTAGGAAACTGACAAGAACAGTAGATCCTCTTCAGTCCAATACACTGTACATGCAGGGAATAGACGCCAGTGCTATTTGCCCTGTGTATGACAATGGCAGCGCAATAGTGACTCTTCTCTCCAGAGAACAACTCTTGCTCGTAGGACCAGAAACTGCATGTGATTTTACTCCATTTAGGACTGGGAAACAAACGCTAGCTTGCCTTACAAGAAACACACTCTGCTTTTGAGAAAAGAGCACTCTTCTACTCTAATGTGATTCCTATAGGGCCAGAAGAGTGAGCTTGCTTAGAACAAAAGAACTGTGCTTCCTACACACACCGATATATTTAGTTCAACTCTGCTTAGGAAACTGACAAGAACAGTAGATCCTCTTCAGTCCAATACACTGCACATGCTGGGAACAGACGCCAGTGCTATTTGCCCTGTGTTCGACAATGGGAGCACAAGAGTGACTCTTGTTATGAGAAAACAACTCTTGCTCGTAGAACTAGAAACTGCATGTGATTCAACTCCATTTAGGACTGGGAAACAAACGCTAGCTCGCCTTACAAGAAACACACTCTGCTTTTGAGAAAAGAGCACTCTTCTACTCTACTGTGTTTCCTATAGGGCCAAAACAGTGAGGTTGCTCAGAACAAAAGAACTCTGCTTCCTACAAACACTGGCCATATCTAGTTCAACTCTGCTTAAGAAACTGACAAGAACAGTAGCTCCTCTTCAGTCCAATACACTGTACTTGCTGGTAACAGACGCCAGTGCTGTTTGCCCTGTGTTTGACAATGGGAGCGCAATAGTGACTCTTCTTACCAGAAAACAACTCTTGCTCGTAGGACCAGAAACTGCATGGGATTCAACTCCATTTAGGACTGGGAAACAAACGCTAGCTCGCCTTACAAGAAACACATTCTTCTTCTGAGAATAGGGCACTCATCTACTCTACTGTGTTTCCTATTGGGTCCGAAATGTGAGCTTGCTCAGAACAAAAGAACTGTGCTTCCTAAACACATGGGCCATATCTAGTTCAACTCTGCTTTAGAAACTGACAAGAACAGTAGCTCCTCTTCAGTCCAATACACTGTACTTGCTGGGCACAGACTGGAGTGCTATTTGCACTGTGCATGGGAATGGGAGCGCAATATTGACTTTCCTTACCAGAAAACAACTCTTGCTCATGGGACCGAAAACTGCATGTGATTCAACTCCATTTAGGACTGGGAAACAAACGCGAGCTCGCCTTACAAGAAACACACTCTGCTTTTGAGAAAAGAGCACTCTTCTACTCTACAGTGTTTCCTAAGGGGTCCGAACAGTGAGCTTACTCAGAACAAAAGAACTGTGCTTCCTACACACGGCCATATCTAGTTCAAATCTCCTTAGGAAACTGACAAGAACAGTAGCTCCTATTCAGCCCAATACACTGTACTTGCTGGGAACAGACACGAGTACTATTTGCCCTGTGTATGGCAGTGGGAGCACAATAGTGACTCTTCTTACCTGAAAACAACTCTTGCTCGTAGGACCAGAAACTGCAGGTGACTCAACTCAATTTAGGACTGGGAAACAAACGCTAGCTCGCCTTACAAGAAACACACTCTGCTTTTGAGAAATTAGCACTCTTCTACTCTAATGTGTTTCCTATAGGGCCAAAACAGTGAGCTTGCTCAGAACAAAAGAACTGTGCTTCCTACACACACGACCATATCTAGTTCAATTCTGCTAAGGAAACTGACAAGAACAGTAGATCCTCTTCAGTCCAATACACTGTACATGCTGGGTGTAGACGCCAGTGCTATTTGCCCTGTGTATGACAATGGGAACGCAATAGGGACTCTTCCTACCAGAAAACAACTCTTGCTGGTAGGACGAGAAACTGCATGTGATTCAACTCCATTTAGGACTGGGAAACAAACGCTAGCTCGCCTTAGAAGAATCATATTATGCTTCTGAGAAAAGGCCACTCATCTACTCTACTGTGTTTCCTATGGGGTGCGAACAGTGAGTTTGATCAGAACAAAAGAACTGTGCTTCCTACACACACGGGTAATATCTAGTTCAACTCTGCTTAGGAAACTGACAAGAACAGTAGCTCCTCTTCAGTACAAAACACTGTACTTGCTGGGAACAGACGCGAATGCTATTTACACTGTGTATGGAAATGGGAGCGCAATAGTGATTCTTCTTACCAGAAAACAACTCTTGCTCGTAGGACCAAAAACTGCATGTGATTCAACTCCATTCAGGACTGGAAACAAACGCCAGCTGGCCTTACAAGAAACACACTCTGCTTTTGAGAAAAGAGCACTCTTCTACTCTATTGTGTTTCTTATGGGGTCCGAACTGTGAGCTTGCTCAGAACAAAAGAACTGTGCTTCCTACCAACACGGGCAATATCTACATCAATTCTGCTTAGGAAACTGACAAGAACAGTAGATCCTCTTCAGTCCAATACACTGTACATGCTGGGAACAGATGAAAGTGCTATTTGCCCTGTGTATGACAATGGGAGCGCCATAGTGACTCTTCTTACCAGAAAACAACTCTTGGTCATAGGACCAGAAACTGCGTGTGATTCAACTCCATTTAGGACTGAAAAAAAAAACGCTAGCTCGACTTACAAGAAACACACTCTGTTTTTGAGAAAAGGGCACTCTTCTACTCTACTGTGTTTCCTATAGGGCCAAAACAGTGAGCTTGCTCAGAACAAAAGAACTGTGCTTCCTACACACACGGCCATATCTAGTTCAATTCTGCTTAGGAAACTGACAAGAACAGTAGATCCTCTTCAGTCCAATACACTGTACATGCTGGGAATAGACACCAGTGCTATTTGCCCTGTGTATGACAATGGGAGCGCAACAGTGACTCTTCTTACCAGAAAACAACTCTTGCTCGTAGGACCAGAAACTGCATGTGATTTTACTCCATTTAGGACTGGGAAACAAACGCTAGCTTGCCTTACAGGAAACACACTCTGCTTTTGAGAAAAGACCACTCTTCTACTCTAATGTGTTTCCTATAGGGCCAGAAGAGTGAGCTTGCTCAGAACAAAAGAACTGTGCTTCCTACACACACCGACTATATTTAATTCAACTCTGCTTAGGAAACTGACAAGAACAGTAGATCCTCTTCAGTCCAATACACTGCACATGCTGGGAACAGACGCCAGTGCTATTTGCCCTGTGTATAGCAATGGGAGCGCAATAGTGACTCTACTTTCCAGAAAACAACTCTTGCTCGTAGGACCAAAAACTGCATGGGATTCAACTCCATTTAGGACTGGGAAACAAACGCTAGCTCGCCTTACAAGAAACATACTCTGCTTTTGAGTAAAGACAACTCATCTACTCTACTGTGTTTCCTATGGGGTCTGAACAGTGAGCTTGCTCCGAACAAAAGAACCGTGCTTCCTACACACAGGGGCCACATCTAGTTCAACTCTGCTTAGGAACCTGACAAGAACAGTAGCTCCTCTTCAGTCCAATACACTGTACTTGCTGGGAACAGACGCCAGTGCTATTTGCACTGTGTATGGCAATGGGAGCGCAATAGTGACTCTTCTTACCAGAGAACAACTCTTGCTCATAGGACTAGAAACTGCATGTGATTTTACTCCATTTAGGACTGGGAAACAAACGCTAGCTTGCCTTACAAGAAACACACTCTGCTTTTGAGAAAAGAGCACTCTTCTACTCTAATGTGATTCCTATAGGGCCAGAAGAGTGAGCTTGCTCAGAACAAAAGAACTGTGCTTCCTACACATACCGACTATATTTAGTTCAACTCTGCTTAGGAAACTGACAAGAACAGTAGATCCTCTTCAGTCCAATACACTGCACATGCTGGGAACAGACGCCAGTGCTATTTGCCCTGTGTATAGAAATGGGAGCGCAATAGTGACTCTTCTTTCCAGAAAACAAGTCTTGCTCGTAGGACCAAAAACTGCATGTGATTAAACTCCATTTAGGACTGGGAAACAAACGCTAGCTCGCCTTACAAGAAACACACTCTGCTTTTGAGAAAAGAGCACTCTTCTACTCTACTGTGTTTCCTATGGGATCCGAACAGTGAGCTTTCTCAGAACAGAAGAAGTGTGCTTCCTACACACGGGCCATATCCAGTTCAACTCTGCTTAGGAAACTGACAAGAACAGTAGCTCCTCTTCAGTCCAATACACTGTACTTGCTGGGAACAGACGCCAGTGCTCTTTGCAATGTGTATGGCAATGGGAGCACAATAGTGACTTTCCTTAGCAGAAAACAAATCTTGCTCATAGTACCAGAAACTGCATGGGATTCAACACCATTTAGGACTGGGAAACAAACACTAGCTGGCCTTACAAGAAATACACTCTGCTTTTGAGAAAAGAGCACACTTCTACTCTACTGTGTTTCCTATAGGGTCCGAAGAGAGAGCTTGCTCAGAACAAAAGAAATGTGCTTCCTACACACACCGACTATATTTAGTTCAACTCTGCTTAGGAAACTGAGAAGAACAGTAGATCCTCTTCAGTCCAATACACTGTACATGCTGGGAACAGACGCCAGTGCTATTTGCCCTGTGTATGACAATGAGAGCGCAATAGTGTCTCTTCTTACCAGAAAACAACTCTTGCTCGAAGGACCAAAAACTCCATGTGATTCAACTCCATTTAGGTCTCCGAAACAAACGCTAGCTCCCTTACAAGAAACACACTCTGCTTTTGAGAAAAGAGCACTCTTCTACTCTACTGTGTTACCTAAGGGGCCAAAACAGTGAGCATGCTCAGAACAAAAGAACTGTGCTTCCTACACACACGGCCATATCTATTTCAATTCTGCTTAGGAAACTGACAAGAGTAGTAGATCCTCTTCAGTCCAATACACTGTACTTAATGGGAACAGATGCAAGTGTTATTTGCACTGTGTATGGCAATGGGAGCACAATAGTGACTTTCCTTACCAGAAAACAACTCTTGCTCGTAGGACCAAAAACTGCATGTGATTCAACTCCATTTAGGACTGGGAAACAAACACTAGCTCACCTTACAAGAAACACCTTCTGCTTTTGAGTAGAGATCACTCTTCTCCTCTACTGTGTTTCCTATAGGGTCAGAACAGTGACCTTGCTCAGAACAAAAGAACTGTGCTTCCTACACACACGGCCATATCTAATTCAATTCTGCTTAGGAAACTGACAATAACAATAGATCCTCCTCAGTCCAATACACTGTACATGCTGGGAACAGACGCCAGCACTATTTGTAATTTGTATGACAATTGGAGCGCAATAGTGACTCTTCTTACCAGAAGACAACTCTTGCTTGTAGGACCAGAAACTGCATGGGATTCAACTCCATTTTTGACTGGGAAACGAACACATGCTCGCCTTATAAGAAACACACTCTGCTTTTGAGAAAAGAGCACTCTTCTACTCTACTGTGTTTCCTATGGGATCCGAAAAGTGAGATTGCTCAGAACAAAAGAACTGTGCTTCCTACACACACGGGCCATATCTAGTTCAACTCTGCTTAGGAAACTGACAAGAACAGTAGATCCTCTTCAGTCTAATACACTGTACTTGATGGTAACAGACGGGAGTGCTATTTGCACAGTGTGTGGCAATGGGAGCGCAATAGTGACTTTCCTTACCAGAAAACAACTCTTGCTCGTAGGACCAGAAACTGCATGAGATTCAACTCCATTTAGAACTGGGAAACAAACGCTAGCTTGCCTTACAAGAAACACACTCTGCTTTTGAGTAAAGACAACTCATCTACTCTACTGTGTTTCCTATGGGGTCTGAACAGTGAGCTTGCTCCAAACAAAAGAACCGTGCTTCCTACACACACGGGCCATATCTAGTTCAACTCTGCTTAGGAAACTGACAAGAACAGTAGCTCCTCTTCAGTCTAATACACTGTACTTGCTGGGAACAGACGCCAGTGCTGTTTGCACTGTGTATGGGAATGGGAGCGCAATAGTGACTCTTCTTTCCAGAAAACAACTCTTGCTCATGGGACCAAAAACTGCATGTGATTCAACTCCAGTTAGGACTGGGAAAGAAACGCTAGTTCGCCTTACAAGAAACTCACTCTGCTTTTGAGAAAAGAGCACTCTTCTACTCTAATGTGTTTCCTATAGGGCCAGAAAAGTGAGCTTGCTCAGAACAAAAGAACTGTGCTTCCTACAAACACCGACTATATCTCCTTCAACTCTGCTTAGGAAACTGACAAGAACAGTAGCTCCTCTTCAGTCCAATACACTGTACTTGCTGGGAACAGACGCCAGTGCTATTTGTACTGTGTATGGCAATGGGAGCGCAATAGTGACTCTTCTTACCAGAAAACAACTCTTGCTCATAGGACCAAAAACTGCATGTGATTCAACTCCATTTAGTACTGGGAAACAAACGCTAGCTCGCCTTACAAGAAACACACTCTGCTTTTGAGAAAAGGGCACTCTTCTACTCTACTGTTTTTCCTATAGGGTCTGAAGAGTGAGCTTTCTCAGAACAAAAGAACTGTGCTTCCTACACACACGGCCTTATCTAGTTCAATTCTGCTTAGGAAACTGACAAGAACAGTAGCTCCTCTTCAGTCCAATATACTGTACATGCAGGGAATAGACGCAACTGCTATTTGCCCTGTGTATGACAATGGGAGCTCAATAGTGACTCTTCTTACCAGAGAACAACTCTTGCTCGTAGGAACAGAAACTGCATGTGATTTTATTCCATTTAGGACTGGGAAACAAACGCTAGCTCGCCTTACAAGAAACACACTCTGCTTTTGAGAAAAGAGCACTCTTCTACTCTAATGTGATTCCTATAGGGACAGAAGAGTGAGCTTGCTCAGAAAAAAGGAACTGTGCTTCCTACACACATGGGCCATATCGAGTTCAACTCTACTTAGGAAACTGAAAGAACAGTAGCTCCTCTTCAGTCCAATACACTGTACTTAAAGGGAACAGATGCGAGAGTTATTTGCACTGAGTATGGCAATGGGAGCACACTAGTGACTTTCCTTACCAGAAAACAACTCTTGCTCGTAGGACCAGAAACTGCATGTGATTCAACTCCATTTAGGACTGAAAAACAAACGCTAGCTCGCCTTACAAGAAACACACTCTGCTATTGAGAAAAGGGCACTCATCTACTCTACTGTGTTTCCTATAGGTCCAAATTAGTGAGCTTGCTCAGAAAAAAAGAACTGTGCTTCCTACACACACGGCCATATCTAGTTCAATTCTGCTTAGGAAACTGACAAGAACAGTAGATCCTCTTCAGTCCAATACACTGTACATGCTGGGAATAGACGCCAGTGCTATTTGCCCTGTTTATAACAATAGGAGCGCAATAGTGACTCTTCTTACCAGAAAACAACTCTTGCTCGTAGGAACAGAAACTGCATGTGATTTTACTCCATTTAGGACTGGGAAACAAATGATAGCTCGTCTTACAAGAAACACACTCTGCTTTTAGGAAAGGGCACGCTTCTACTCTAATGTGTTTCCTATAGGGCCAGAAGAGTGAGCTTGCTCAGAACAAAAGAACTGTGCTTCCAACACACACCGACTATATGTAGTTCCATATGCTTAGGAAACTGACAAGAATAGTAGATCCTCTTCAGTCCAATACACTGTACTTGCTGGGAACAGACGCGAGTGCTATTTGCCCTGTGTATGACAATGGGAGCGCAATAGTGACTCTTCTTACCAGAAAACAACTCTTGCTCGTAAAACCAGAAACTGCATGTGATTCAACGACATTTAGGACTGGGAAACAAACGCTAACTCGCCTTACAAGAAACACACTCTGCTTTTGAGAAAAGAGCACTCTTCTACTCTACTGTGTTTCCTATGGGATCCGAACAGTGAGCTTGCTCAGAACAGAAGAAGTGTGCTTCCTACACACACGGGCCATATCCAGTTCAACTCTGCTTAGGAAACTGACAAGAACAGTAGCTCCTCTTCAGTCCAATACACTGTACTTGCTGGGAACAGACGCCAGTGCTATTTGCACTGTGTATGGCAATGGGAGCACAATAGTGACTCTTCTTACCAGAAAACAACTCTTGCTCGTAGGACCAGAAACTGCATGGGTTTCAACTCCATTTCTGACTGGAAAACAAACACTAGCTCGCGTTACAAGAAATACACTCTGCTTTTGAGAAAAGAGCACACTTCTACTCTACTGTGTTTCCTATAGGGTCCGAAGAGTGAGCTTGCTCAGAACAAAAGAACTGTGCTTCCTACACACACGGGCCATATCTATTCCAACTCTTCTTAGGAAACTGACAAGAACAGTAGATCCTCTTCAGTCCAATACACTGTACTTGATGGTAACAGACGGGAGTGCTATTTGCACTGTGTGTGGCAATGGGAGCGCAATAGTGACTTTCCTTACCAGAAAACAACTCTTGCTCGTAGGACCAGAAACTGCATGAGATTCAACTCCATTTAGAACTGGGAAACAAACGCTAGCTCGCCTTACAATAAACACACTCTGCTTTTGAGAAAAGACAACTCATCTACTCTACTGTGTTTCCTATAGGGTCCGAACAGTGAGTTTGCTCCGAAAAAAAGAACCGTGCTTCCTAAACACACGGGCCATATCTAGTTCAAACCTGCTTAGGAAACTGACAAGAACAGTAGATCCTCTTCAGTCCAATACACTGTACTTGCTGGGAACAGACGCCAGTGCTATTTGTACTGTGTATGGCAATGGGAGCGCAATAGTGACTCTTCTTACCAGAAAACAACTCTTGCTCATAGGACCAAAAACTGCATGTGATTCAACTCCATTTAGGACTGGGAAACAAACACTAGCTTGCCTTACAAGAAACACACTCTGCTTTTGAGAAAAGGGCACTCTTCTACTCTCCTGTGTTTCCTATAGTGTCCGAAGAGTGAGCTTTCTCAGAACAAAAGAACTGTGCTTCCTACACACACGGCCTTATCTAGTTCAATTCTGCTTAGGAAACTGACAAGAACAGTAGATCCTCTTCAGTCCAATACACTGTACTTGCTGGGAACAGACACGAGTACTATTTGCCCTGTGTATGGCAGTGGGAGCACAATAGTGACTCTTCTTACCTGAAAACAACTCTTGCTCGTAGGACCAGAAACTGCAGGTGACTCAACTCAATTTAGGACTGGGAAACAAACGCTAGCTCGCCTTACAAGAAACACACTCTGCTTTTGAGAAATTAGCACTCTTCTACTCTAATGTGTTTCCTATAGGGCCAAAACAGTGAGCTTGCTCAGAACAAAAGAACTGTGCTTCCTACACACACGACCATATCTAGTTCAATTCTGCTTAGGAAACTGACAAGAACAGTAGATCCTCTTCAGTCCAATACACTGTACATGCTGGGTGTAGACGCCAGTGCTATTTGCCCTGTGTATGACAATGGGAACGCAATAGGGACTCTTCCTACCAGAAAACAACTCTTGCTGGTAGGACGAGAAACTGCATGTGATTCAACTCCATTTAGGACTGGGAAACAAACGCTAGCTCGCCTTAGAAGAATCATATTATGCTTCTGAGAAAAGGCCACTCATCTACTCTACTGTGTTTCCTATGGGGTGCGAACAGTGAGTTTGATCAGAACAAAAGAACTGTGCTTCCTACACACACGGGTAATATCTAGTTCAACTCTGCTTAGGAAACTGACAAGAACAGTAGCTCCTCTTCAGTACAAAACACTGTACTTGCTGGGAACAGACGCGAATGCTATTTACACTGTGTATGGAAATGGGAGCGCAATAGTGATTCTTCTTACCAGAAAACAACTCTTGCTCGTAGGACCAAAAACTGCATGTGATTCAACTCCATTCAGGACTGGAAACAAACGCCAGCTGGCCTTACAAGAAACACACTCTGCTTTTGAGAAAAGAGCACTCTTCTACTCTATTGTGTTTCTTATGGGGTCCGAACTGTGAGCTTGCTCAGAACAAAAGAACTGTGCTTCCTACCAACACGGGCCATATCTACATCAATTCTGCTTAGGAAACTGACAAGAACAGTAGATCCTCTTCAGTCCAATACACTGTACATGCTGGGAACAGATGAAAGTGCTATTTGCCCTGTGTATGACAATGGGAGCGCCATAGTGACTCTTCTTACCAGAAAACAACTCTTGGTCATTGGACCAGAAACTGCGTGTGATTCAACTCCATTTAGGACTGAAAAAAAAACGCTAGCTCGACTTACAAGAAACACACTCTGTTTTTGAGAAAAGGGCACTCTTCTACTCTACTGTGTTTCCTATAGGGCCAAAACAGTGAGCTTGCTCAGAACAAAAGAACTGTGCTTCCTACACACACGGCCATATCTAGTTCAATTCTGCTTAGGAAACTGACAAGAACAGTAGATCCTCTTCAGTCCAATACACTGTACATGCTGGGAATAGACACCAGTGCTATTTGCCCTGTGTATGACAATGGGAGCGCAACAGTGACTCTTCTTACCAGAAAACAACTCTTGCTCGTAGGACCAGAAACTGCATGTGATTTTACTCCATTTAGGACTGGGAAACAAACGCTAGCTTGCCTTACAGGAAACACACTCTGCTTTTGAGAAAAGACCACTCTTCTACTCTAATGTGTTTCCTATAGGGCCAGAAGAGTGAGCTTGCTCAGAACAAAAGAACTGTGCTTCCTACACACACCGACTATATTTAATTCAACTCTGCTTAGGAAACTGACAAGAACAGTAGATCCTCTTCAGTCCAATACACTGCACATGCTGGGAACAGACGCCAGTGCTATTTGCCCTGTGTATAGCAATGGGAGCGCAATAGTGACTCTACTTTCCAGAAAACAACTCTTGCTCGTAGGACCAAAAACTGCATGGGATTCAACTCCATTTAGGACTGGGAAACAAACGCTAGCTCGCCTTACAAGAAACATACTCTGCTTTTGAGTAAAGACAACTCATCTACTCTACTGTGTTTCCTATGGGGTCTGAACAGTGAGCTTGCTCCGAACAAAAGAACCGTGCTTCCTACACACAGGGGCCACATCTAGTTCAACTCTGCTTAGGAAACTGACAAGAACAGTAGCTCCTCTTCAGTCCAATACACTGTACTTGCTGGGAACAGACGCCAGTGCTATTTGCACTGTGTATGGCAATGGGAGCGCAATAGTGACTCTTCTTACCAGAGAACAACTCTTGCTCATAGGACTAGAAACTGCATGTGATTTTACTCCATTTAGGACTGGGAAACAAACGCTAGCTTGCCTTACAAGAAACACACTCTGCTTTTGAGAAAAGAGCACTCTTCTACTCTAATGTGATTCCTATAGGGCCAGAAGAGTGAGCTTGCTCAGAACAAAAGAACTGTGCTTCCTACACATACCGACTATATTTAGTTCAACTCTGCTTAGGAAACTGACAAGAACAGTAGATCCTCTTCAGTCCAATACACTGCACATGCTGGGAACAGACGCCAGTGCTATTTGCCCTGTGTATAGAAATGGGAGCGCAATAGTGACTCTTCTTTCCAGAAAACAAGTCTTGCTCGTAGGACCAAAAACTGCATGTGATTAAACTCCATTTAGGACTGGGAAACAAACGCTAGCTCGCCTTACAAGAAACACACTCTGCTTTTGAGAAAAGAGCACTCTTCTACTCTACTGTGTTTCCTATGGGATCCGAACAGTGAGCTTTCTCAGAACAGAAGAAGTGTGCTTCCTACACACGGGCCATATCCAGTTCAACTCTGCTTAGGAAACTGACAAGAACAGTAGCTCCTCTTCAGTCCAATACACTGTACTTGCTGGGAACAGACGCCAGTGCTCTTTGCAATGTGTATGGCAATGGGAGCACAATAGTGACTTTCCTTAGCAGAAAACAAATCTTGCTCATAGTACCAGAAACTGCATGGGATTCAACACCATTTAGGACTGGGAAACAAACACTAGCTGGCCTTACAAGAAATACACTCTGCTTTTGAGAAAAGAGCACACTTCTACTCTACTGTGTTTCCTATAGGGTCCGAAGAGAGAGCTTGCTCAGAACAAAAGAAATGTGCTTCCTACACACACCGACTATATTTAGTTCAACTCTGCTTAGGAAACTGAGAAGAACAGTAGATCCTCTTCAGTCCAATACACTGTACATGCTGGGAACAGACGCCAGTGCTATTTGCCCTGTGTATGACAATGAGAGCGCAATAGTGTCTCTTCTTACCAGAAAACAACTCTTGCTCGAAGGACCAAAAACTCCATGTGATTCAACTCCATTTAGGTCTCCGAAACAAACGCTAGCTCCCTTACAAGAAACACACTCTGCTTTTGAGAAAAGAGCACTCTTCTACTCTACTGTGTTACCTAAGGGGCCAAAACAGTGAGCATGCTCAGAACAAAAGAACTGTGCTTCCTACACACACGGCCATATCTATTTCAATTCTGCTTAGGAAACTGACAAGAGTAGTAGATCCTCTTCAGTCCAATACACTGTACTTAATGGGAACAGATGCAAGTGTTATTTGCACTGTGTATGGCAATGGGAGCACAATAGTGACTTTCCTTACCAGAAAACAACTCTTGCTCGTAGGACCAAAAACTGCATGTGATTCAACTCCATTTAGGACTGGGAAACAAACACTAGCTCACCTTACAAGAAACACCTTCTGCTTTTGAGTAGAGATCACTCTTCTCCTCTACTGTGTTTCCTATAGGGTCAGAACAGTGACCTTGCTCAGAACAAAAGAACTGTGCTTCCTACACACACGGCCATATCTAATTCAATTCTGCTTAGGAAACTGACAATAACAATAGATCCTCCTCAGTCCAATACACTGTACATGCTGGGAACAGACGCCAGCGCTATTTGTAATTTGTATGACAATTGGAGCGCAATAGTGACTCTTCTTACCAGAAGACAACTCTTGCTTGTAGGACCAGAAACTGCATGGGATTCAACTCCATTTTTGACTGGGAAACGAACACATGCTCGCCTTATAAGAAACACACTCTGCTTTTGAGAAAAGAGCACTCTTCTACTCTACTGTGTTTCCTATGGGATCCGAAAAGTGAGATTGCTCAGAACAAAAGAACTGTGCTTCCTACACACACGGGCCATATCTAGTTCAACTCTGCTTAGGAAACTGACAAGAACAGTAGATCCTCTTCAGTCCAATACACTGTACTTGATGGTAACAGACGGGAGTGCTATTTGCACAGTGTGTGGCAATGGGAGCGCAATAGTGACTTTCCTTACCAGAAAACAACTCTTGCTCGTAGGACCAGAAACTGCATGAGATTCAACTCCATTTAGAACTGGGAAACAAACGCTAGCTTGCCTTACAAGAAACACACTCTGCTTTTGAGTAAAGACAACTCATCTACTCTACTGTGTTTCCTATGGGGTCTGAACAGTGAGCTTGCTCCAAACAAAAGAACCGTGCTTCCTACACACACGGGCCATATCTAGTTCAACTCTGCTTAGGAAACTGACAAGAACAGTAGCTCCTCTTCAGTCTAATACACTGTACTTGCTGGGAACAGACGCCAGTGCTGTTTGCACTGTGTATGGGAATGGGAGCGCAATAGTGACTCTTCTTTCCAGAAAACAACTCTTGCTCATGGGACCAAAAACTGCATGTGATTCAACTCCAGTTAGGACTGGGAAAGAAACGCTAGTTCGCCTTACAAGAAACTCACTCTGCTTTTGAGAAAAGAGCACTCTTCTACTCTAATGTGTTTCCTATAGGGCCAGAAAAGTGAGCTTGCTCAGAACAAAAGAACTGTGCTTCCTACAAACACCGACTATATCTCCTTCAACTCTGCTTAGGAAACTGACAAGAACAGTAGCTCCTCTTCAGTCCAATACACTGTACTTGCTGGGAACAGACGCCAGTGCTATTTGTACTGTGTATGGCAATGGGAGCGCAATAGTGACTCTTCTTACCAGAAAACAACTCTTGCTCATAGGACCAAAAACTGCATGTGATTCAACTCCATTTAGTACTGGGAAACAAACGCTAGCTCGCCTTACAAGAAACACACTCTGCTTTTGAGAAAAGGGCACTCTTCTACTCTACTGTTTTTCCTATAGGGTCTGAAGAGTGAGCTTTCTCAGAACAAAAGAACTGTGCTTCCTACACACACGGCCTTATCTAGTTCAATTCTGCTTAGGAAACTGACAAGAACAGTAGCTCCTCTTCAGTCCAATATACTGTACATGCAGGGAATAGACGCAACTGCTATTTGCCCTGTGTATGACAATGGGAGCTCAATAGTGACTCTTCTTACCAGAGAACAACTCTTGCTCGTAGGAACAGAAACTGCATGTGATTTTATTCCATTTAGGACTGGGAAACAAACGCTAGCTCGCCTTACAAGAAACACACTCTGGTTTGAGAAAAGAGCACTCTTCTACTCTAATGTGATTCCTATAGGGACAGAAGAGTGAGCTTGCTCAGAAAAAAGGAACTGTGCTTCCTACACACATGGGCCATATCTAGTTCAACTCTACTTAGGAAACTGAAAGAACAGTAGCTCCTCTTCAGTCCAATACACTGTACTTAAAGGGAACAGATGCGAGAGTTATTTGCACTGAGTATGGCAATGGGAGCACACTAGTGACTTTCCTTACCAGAAAACAACTCTTGCTCCTAGGACCAGAAACTGCATGTGATTCAACTCCATTTAGGACTGAAAAACAAACGCTAGCTCGCCTTACAAGAAACACACTCTGCTATTGAGAAAAGGGCACTCATCTACTCTACTGTGTTTCCTATAGGTCCAAATTAGTGAGCTTGCTCAGAAAAAAAGAACTGTGCTTCCTACACACACGGCCATATCTAGTTCAATTCTGCTTAGGAAACTGACAAGAACAGTAGCTCCTCTTCAGTCCAATACACTGTACTTGCTGGGAACAGACGCCAGTGCTATTTGTACTGTGTATGGCAATGGGAGCGCAATAGTGACTCTTCTTACCAGAAAACAACTCTTGCTCATAGGACCAAAAACTGCATGTGATTCAACTCCATTTAGTACTGGGAAACAAACGCTAGCTCGCCTTACAAGAAACACACTCTGCTTTTGAGAAAAGGGCACTCTTCTACTCTACTGTTTTTCCTATAGGGTCTGAAGAGTGAGCTTTCTCAGAACAAAAGAACTGTGCTTCCTACACACACGGCCTTATCTAGTTCAATTCTGCTTAGGAAACTGACAAGAACAGTAGCTCCTCTTCAGTCCAATATACTGTACATGCAGGGAATAGACGCAACTGCTATTTGCCCTGTGTATGACAATGGGAGCTCAATAGTGACTCTTCTTACCAGAGAACAACTCTTGCTCGTAGGAACAGAAACTGCATGTGATTTTATTCCATTTAGGACTGGGAAACAAACGCTAGCTCGCCTTACAAGAAACACACTCTGCTTTTGAGAAAAGAGCACTCTTCTACTCTAATGTGATTCCTATAGGGACAGAAGAGTGAGCTTGCTCAGAAAAAAGGAACTGTGCTTCCTACACACATGGGCCATATCTAGTTCAACTCTACTTAGGAAACTGAAAGAACAGTAGCTCCTCTTCAGTCCAATACACTGTACTTAAAGGGAACAGATGCGAGAGTTATTTGCACTGAGTATGGCAATGGGAGCACACTAGTGACTTTCCTTACCAGAAAACAACTCTTGCTCGTAGGACCAGAAACTGCATGTGATTCAACTCCATTTAGGACTGAAAAACAAACGCTAGCTCGCCTTACAAGAAACACACTCTGCTATTGAGAAAAGGGCACTCATCTACTCTACTGTGTTTCCTATAGGTCCAAATTAGTGAGCTTGCTCAGAAAAAAAGAACTGTGCTTCCTACACACACGGCCATATCTAGTTCAATTCTGCTTAGGAAACTGACAAGAACAGTAGATCCTCTTCAGTCCAATACACTGTACATGCTGGGAATAGACGCCAGTGCTATTTGCCCTGTTTATAACAATAGGAGCGCAATAGTGACTCTTCTTACCAGAAAACAACTCTTGCTCGTAGGAACAGAAACTGCATGTGATTTTACTCCATTTAGGACTGGGAAACAAATGATAGCTCGTCTTACAAGAAACACACTCTGCTTTTAGGAAAGGGCACGCTTCTACTCTAATGTGTTTCCTATAGGGCCAGAAGAGTGAGCTTGCTCAGAACAAAAGAACTGTGCTTCCAACACACACCGACTATATGTAGTTCCATATGCTTAGGAAACTGACAAGAATAGTAGATCCTCTTCAGTCCAATACACTGTACTTGCTGGGAACAGACGCGAGTGCTATTTGCCCTGTGTATGACAATGGGAGCGCAATAGTGACTCTTCTTACCAGAAAACAACTCTTGCTCGTAAAACCAGAAACTGCATGTGATTCAACGACATTTAGGACTGGGAAACAAACGCTAACTCGCCTTACAAGAAACACACTCTGCTTTTGAGAAAAGAGCACTCTTCTACTCTACTGTGTTTCCTATGGGATCCGAACAGTGAGCTTGCTCAGAACAGAAGAAGTGTGCTTCCTACACACACGGGCCATATCCAGTTCAACTCTGCTTAGGAAACTGACAAGAACAGTAGCTCCTCTTCAGTCCAATACACTGTACTTGCTGGGAACAGACGCCAGTGCTATTTGCACTGTGTATGGCAATGGGAGCACAATAGTGACTCTTCTTACCAGAAAACAACTCTTGCTCGTAGGACCAGAAACTGCATGGGTTTCAACTCCATTTCTGACTGGAAAACAAACACTAGCTCGCGTTACAAGAAATACACTCTGCTTTTGAGAAAAGAGCACACTTCTACTCTACTGTGTTTCCTATAGGGTCCGAAGAGTGAGCTTGCTCAGAACAAAAGAACTGTGCTTCCTACACACACGGGCCATATCTATTCCAACTCTTCTTAGGAAACTGACAAGAACAGTAGATCCTCTTCAGTCCAATACACTGTACTTGATGGTAACAGACGGGAGTGCTATTTGCACTGTGTGTGGCAATGGGAGCGCAATAGTGACTTTCCTTACCAGAAAACAACTCTTGCTCGTAGGACCAGAAACTGCATGAGATTCAACTCCATTTAGAACTGGGAAACAAACGCTAGCTCGCCTTACAATAAACACACTCTGCTTTTGAGAAAAGACAACTCATCTACTCTACTGTGTTTCCTATAGGGTCCGAACAGTGAGTTTGCTCCGAAAAAAAGAACCGTGCTTCCTAAACACACGGGCCATATCTAGTTCAAACCTGCTTAGGAAACTGACAAGAACAGTAGATCCTCTTCAGTCCAATACACTGTACTTGCTGGGAACAGACGCCAGTGCTATTTGTACTGTGTATGGCAATGGGAGCGCAATAGTGACTCTTCTTACCAGAAAACAACTCTTGCTCATAGGACCAAAAACTGCATGTGATTCAACTCCATTTAGGACTGGGAAACAAACACTAGCTTGCCTTACAAGAAACACACTCTGCTTTTGAGAAAAGGGCACTCTTCTACTCTCCTGTGTTTCCTATAGTGTCCGAAGAGTGAGCTTTCTCAGAACAAAAGAACTGTGCTTCCTACACACACGGCCTTATCTAGTTCAATTCTGCTTAGGAAACTGACAAGAACAGTAGATCCTCTTCAGTCCAATACACTGTACTTGCTGGGAACAGACACGAGTACTATTTGCCCTGTGTATGGCAGTGGGAGCACAATAGTGACTCTTCTTACCTGAAAACAACTCTTGCTCGTAGGACCAGAAACTGCAGGTGACTCAACTCAATTTAGGACTGGGAAACAAACGCTAGCTCGCCTTACAAGAAACACACTCTGCTTTTGAGAAATTAGCACTCTTCTACTCTAATGTGTTTCCTATAGGGCCAAAACAGTGAGCTTGCTCAGAACAAAAGAACTGTGCTTCCTACACACACGACCATATCTAGTTCAATTCTGCTTAGGAAACTGACAAGAACAGTAGATCCTCTTCAGTCCAATACACTGTACATGCTGGGTGTAGACGCCAGTGCTATTTGCCCTGTGTATGACAATGGGAACGCAATAGGGACTCTTCCTACCAGAAAACAACTCTTGCTGGTAGGACGAGAAACTGCATGTGATTCAACTCCATTTAGGACTGGGAAACAAACGCTAGCTCGCCTTAGAAGAATCATATTATGCTTCTGAGAAAAGGCCACTCATCTACTCTACTGTGTTTCCTATGGGGTGCGAACAGTGAGTTTGATCAGAACAAAAGAACTGTGCTTCCTACACACACGGGTAATATCTAGTTCAACTCTGCTTAGGAAACTGACAAGAACAGTAGCTCCTCTTCAGTACAAAACACTGTACTTGCTGGGAACAGACGCGAATGCTATTTACACTGTGTATGGAAATGGGAGCGCAATAGTGATTCTTCTTACCAGAAAACAACTCTTGCTCGTAGGACCAAAAACTGCATGTGATTCAACTCCATTCAGGACTGGAAACAAACGCCAGCTGGCCTTACAAGAAACACACTCTGCTTTTGAGAAAAGAGCACTCTTCTACTCTATTGTGTTTCTTATGGGGTCCGAACTGTGAGCTTGCTCAGAACAAAAGAACTGTGCTTCCTACCAACACGGGCCATATCTACATCAATTCTGCTTAGGAAACTGACAAGAACAGTAGATCCTCTTCAGTCCAATACACTGTACATGCTGGGAACAGATGAAAGTGCTATTTGCCCTGTGTATGACAATGGGAGCGCCATAGTGACTCTTCTTACCAGAAAACAACTCTTGGTCATTGGACCAGAAACTGCGTGTGATTCAACTCCATTTAGGACTGAAAAAAAAACGCTAGCTCGACTTACAAGAAACACACTCTGTTTTTGAGAAAAGGACACTCTTCTACTCTACTGTGTTTCCTATAGGGCCAAAACAGTGAGCTTGCTCAGAACAAAAGAACTGTGCTTCCTACACACACGGCCATATCTAGTTCAATTCTGCTTAGGAAACTGACAAGAACAGTAGATCCTCTTCAGTCCAATACACTGTACATGCTGGGAATAGACACCAGTGCTATTTGCCCTGTGTATGACAATGGGAGCGCAACAGTGACTCTTCTTACCAGAAAACAACTCTTGCTCGTAGGACCAGAAACTGCATGTGATTTTACTCCATTTAGGACTGGGAAACAAACGCTAGCTTGCCTTACAGGAAACACACTCTGCTTTTGAGAAAAGACCACTCTTCTACTCTAATGTGTTTCCTATAGGGCCAGAAGAGTGAGCTTGCTCAGAACAAAAGAACTGTGCTTCCTACACACACCGACTATATTTAATTCAACTCTGCTTAGGAAACTGACAAGAACAGTAGATCCTCTTCAGTCCAATACACTGCACATGCTGGGAACAGACGCCAGTGCTATTTGCCCTGTGTATAGCAATGGGAGCGCAATAGTGACTCTACTTTCCAGAAAACAACTCTTGCTCGTAGGACCAAAAACTGCATGGGATTCAACTCCATTTAGGACTGGGAAACAAACGCTAGCTCGCCTTACAAGAAACATACTCTGCTTTTGAGTAAAGACAACTCATCTACTCTACTGTGTTTCCTATGGGGTCTGAACAGTGAGCTTGCTCCGAACAAAAGAACCGTGCTTCCTACACACAGGGGCCACATCTAGTTCAACTCTGCTTAGGAAACTGACAAGAACAGTAGCTCCTCTTCAGTCCAATACACTGTACTTGCTGGGAACAGACGCCAGTGCTATTTGCACTGTGTATGGCAATGGGAGCGCAATAGTGACTCTTCTTACCAGAGAACAACTCTTGCTCATAGGACTAGAAACTGCATGTGATTTTACTCCATTTAGGACTGGGAAACAAACGCTAGCTTGCCTTACAAGAAACACACTCTGCTTTTGAGAAAAGAGCACTCTTCTACTCTAATGTGATTCCTATAGGGCCAGAAGAGTGAGCTTGCTCAGAACAAAAGAACTGTGCTTCCTACACATACCGACTATATTTAGTTCAACTCTGCTTAGGAAACTGACAAGAACAGTAGATCCTCTTCAGTCCAATACACTGCACATGCTGGGAACAGACGCCAGTGCTATTTGCCCTGTGTATAGAAATGGGAGCGCAATAGTGACTCTTCTTTCCAGAAAACAAGTCTTGCTCGTAGGACCAAAAACTGCATGTGATTAAACTCCATTTAGGACTGGGAAACAAACGCTAGCTCGCCTTACAAGAAACACACTCTGCTTTTGAGAAAAGAGCACTCTTCTACTCTACTGTGTTTCCTATGGGATCCGAACAGTGAGCTTTCTCAGAACAGAAGAAGTGTGCTTCCTACACACGGGCCATATCCAGTTCAACTCTGCTTAGGAAACTGACAAGAACAGTAGCTCCTCTTCAGTCCAATACACTGTACTTGCTGGGAACAGACGCCAGTGCTCTTTGCAATGTGTATGGCAATGGGAGCACAATAGTGACTTTCCTTAGCAGAAAACAAATCTTGCTCATAGTACCAGAAACTGCATGGGATTCAACACCATTTAGGACTGGGAAACAAACACTAGCTGGCCTTACAAGAAATACACTCTGCTTTTGAGAAAAGAGCACACTTCTACTCTACTGTGTTTCCTATAGGGTCCGAAGAGAGAGCTTGCTCAGAACAAAAGAAATGTGCTTCCTACACACACCGACTATATTTAGTTCAACTCTGCTTAGGAAACTGAGAAGAACAGTAGATCCTCTTCAGTCCAATACACTGTACATGCTGGGAACAGACGCCAGTGCTATTTGCCCTGTGTATGACAATGAGAGCGCAATAGTGTCTCTTCTTACCAGAAAACAACTCTTGCTCGAAGGACCAAAAACTCCATGTGATTCAACTCCATTTAGGTCTCCGAAACAAACGCTAGCTCCCTTACAAGAAACACACTCTGCTTTTGAGAAAAGAGCACTCTTCTACTCTACTGTGTTACCTAAGGGGCCAAAACAGTGAGCATGCTCAGAACAAAAGAACTGTGCTTCCTACACACACGGCCATATCTATTTCAATTCTGCTTAGGAAACTGACAAGAGTAGTAGATCCTCTTCAGTCCAATACACTGTACTTAATGGGAACAGATGCAAGTGTTATTTGCACTGTGTATGGCAATGGGAGCACAATAGTGACTTTCCTTACCAGAAAACAACTCTTGCTCGTAGGACCAAAAACTGCATGTGATTCAACTCCACTTAGGACTGGGAAACAAACACTAGCTCACCTTACAAGAAACACCTTCTGCTTTTGAGTAGAGATCACTCTTCTCCTCTACTGTGTTTCCTATAGGGTCAGAACAGTGACCTTGCTCAGAACAAAAGAACTGTGCTTCCTACACACACGGCCATATCTAATTCAATTCTGCTTAGGAAACTGACAATAACAATAGATCCTCCTCAGTCCAATACACTGTACATGCTGGGAACAGACGCCAGCGCTATTTGTAATTTGTATGACAATTGGAGCGCAATAGTGACTCTTCTTACCAGAAGACAACTCTTGCTTGTAGGACCAGAAACTGCATGGGATTCAACTCCATTTTTGACTGGGAAACGAACACATGCTCGCCTTATAAGAAACACACTCTGCTTTTGAGAAAAGAGCACTCTTCTACTCTACTGTGTTTCCTATGGGATCCGAAAAGTGAGATTGCTCAGAACAAAAGAACTGTGCTTCCTACACACACGGGCCATATCTAGTTCAACTCTGCTTAGGAAACTGACAAGAACAGTAGATCCTCTTCAGTCCAATACACTGTACTTGATGGTAACAGACGGGAGTGCTATTTGCACAGTGTGTGGCAATGGGAGCGCAATAGTGACTTTCCTTACCAGAAAACAACTCTTGCTCGTAGGACCAGAAACTGCATGAGATTCAACTCCATTTAGAACTGGGAAACAAACGCTAGCTTGCCTTACAAGAAACACACTCTGCTTTTGAGTAAAGACAACTCATCTACTCTACTGTGTTTCCTATGGGGTCTGAACAGTGAGCTTGCTCCAAACAAAAGAACCGTGCTTCCTACACACACGGGCCATATCTAGTTCAACTCTGCTTAGGAAACTGACAAGAACAGTAGCTCCTCTTCAGTCTAATACACTGTACTTGCTGGGAACAGACGCCAGTGCTGTTTGCACTGTGTATGGGAATGGGAGCGCAATAGTGACTCTTCTTTCCAGAAAACAACTCTTGCTCATGGGACCAAAAACTGCATGTGATTCAACTCCAGTTAGGACTGGGAAAGAAACGCTAGTTCGCCTTACAAGAAACTCACTCTGCTTTTGAGAAAAGAGCACTCTTCTACTCTAATGTGTTTCCTATAGGGCCAGAAAAGTGAGCTTGCTCAGAACAAAAGAACTGTGCTTCCTACAAACACCGACTATATCTCCTTCAACTCTGCTTAGGAAACTGACAAGAACAGTAGCTCCTCTTCAGTCCAATACACTGTACTTGCTGGGAACAGACGCCAGTGCTATTTGTACTGTGTATGGCAATGGGAGCGCAATAGTGACTCTTCTTACCAGAAAACAACTCTTGCTCATAGGACCAAAAACTGCATGTGATTCAACTCCATTTAGTACTGGGAAACAAACGCTAGCTCGCCTTACAAGAAACACACTCTGCTTTTGAGAAAAGGGCACTCTTCTACTCTACTGTTTTTCCTATAGGGTCTGAAGAGTGAGCTTTCTCAGAACAAAAGAACTGTGCTTCCTACACACACGGCCTTATCTAGTTCAATTCTGCTTAGGAAACTGACAAGAACAGTAGCTCCTCTTCAGTCCAATATACTGTACATGCAGGGAATAGACGCAACTGCTATTTGCCCTGTGTATGACAATGGGAGCTCAATAGTGACTCTTCTTACCAGAGAACAACTCTTGCTCGTAGGAACAGAAACTGCATGTGATTTTATTCCATTTAGGACTGGGAAACAAACGCTAGCTCGCCTTACAAGAAACACACTCTGGTTTGAGAAAAGAGCACTCTTCTACTCTAATGTGATTCCTATAGGGACAGAAGAGTGAGCTTGCTCAGAAAAAAGGAACTGTGCTTCCTACACACATGGGCCATATCTAGTTCAACTCTACTTAGGAAACTGAAAGAACAGTAGCTCCTCTTCAGTCCAATACACTGTACTTAAAGGGAACAGATGCGAGAGTTATTTGCACTGAGTATGGCAATGGGAGCACACTAGTGACTTTCCTTACCAGAAAACAACTCTTGCTCCTAGGACCAGAAACTGCATGTGATTCAACTCCATTTAGGACTGAAAAACAAACGCTAGCTCGCCTTACAAGAAACACACTCTGCTATTGAGAAAAGGGCACTCATCTACTCTACTGTGTTTCCTATAGGTCCAAATTAGTGAGCTTGCTCAGAAAAAAAGAACTGTGCTTCCTACACACACGGCCATATCTAGTTCAATTCTGCTTAGGAAACTGACAAGAACAGTAGATCCTCTTCAGTCCAATACACTGTATGTACATGCTGGGAATAGACGCCAGTGCTATTTGCCCTGTTTATAACAATAGGAGCGCAATAGTGACTCTTCTTACCAGAAAACAACTCTTGCTCGTAGGAACAGAAACTGCATGTGATTTTACTCCATTTAGGACTGGGAAACAAATGATAGCTCGTCTTACAAGAAACACACTCTGCTTTTAGGAAAGGGCACGCTTCTACTCTAATGTGTTTCCTATAGGGCCAGAAGAGTGAGCTTGCTCAGAACAAAAGAACTGTGCTTCCAACACACACCGACTATATGTAGTTCCATATGCTTAGGAAACTGACAAGAATAGTAGATCCTCTTCAGTCCAATACACTGTACTTGCTGGGAACAGACGCGAGTGCTATTTGCCCTGTGTATGACAATGGGAGCGCAATAGTGACTCTTCTTACCAGAAAACAACTCTTGCTCGTAAAACCAGAAACTGCATGTGATTCAACGACATTTAGGACTGGGAAACAAACGCTAACTCGCCTTACAAGAAACACACTCTGCTTTTGAGAAAAGAGCACTCTTCTACTCTACTGTGTTTCCTATGGGATCCGAACAGTGAGCTTGCTCAGAACAGAAGAAGTGTGCTTCCTACACACACGGGCCATATCCAGTTCAACTCTGCTTAGGAAACTGACAAGAACAGTAGCTCCTCTTCAGTCCAATACACTGTACTTGCTGGGAACAGACGCCAGTGCTATTTGCACTGTGTATGGCAATGGGAGCACAATAGTGACTCTTCTTACCAGAAAACAACTCTTGCTCGTAGGACCAGAAACTGCATGGGTTTCAACTCCATTTCTGACTGGAAAACAAACACTAGCTCGCGTTACAAGAAATACACTCTGCTTTTGAGAAAAGAGCACACTTCTACTCTACTGTGTTTCCTATAGGGTCCGAAGAGTGAGCTTGCTCAGAACAAAAGAACTGTGCTTCCTACACACACGGGCCATATCTATTCCAACTCTTCTTAGGAAACTGACAAGAACAGTAGATCCTCTTCAGTCCAATACACTGTACTTGATGGTAACAGACGGGAGTGCTATTTGCACTGTGTGTGGCAATGGGAGCGCAATAGTGACTTTCCTTACCAGAAAACAACTCTTGCTCGTAGGACCAGAAACTGCATGAGATTCAACTCCATTTAGAACTGGGAAACAAACGCTAGCTCGCCTTACAATAAACACACTCTGCTTTTGAGAAAAGACAACTCATCTACTCTACTGTGTTTCCTATAGGGTCCGAACAGTGAGTTTGCTCCGAAAAAAAGAAGCGTGCTTCCTACACACACGGGCCATATCTAGTTCAAACCTGCTTAGGAAACTGACAAGAACAGTAGATCCTCTTCAGTCCAATACACTGTACTTGCTGGGAACAGACGCCAGTGCTATTTGTACTGTGTATGGCAATGGGAGCGCAATAGTGACTCTTCTTACCAGAAAACAACTCTTGCTCATAGGACCAAAAACTGCATGTGATTCAACTCCATTTAGGACTGGGAAACAAACACTAGCTCGCCTTACAAGAAACACACTCTGCTTTTGAGAAAAGGGCACTCTTCTACTCTACTGTGTTTCCTATAGTGTCCGAAGAGTGAGCTTTCTCAGAACAAAAGAACTGTGCTTCCTACACACACGGCCTTATCTAGTTCAATTCTGCTTAGGAAACTGACAAGAACAGTAGATCCTCTTCAGTCCAATACACTGTACATGCAGGGAATAGACGCAACTGCTATTTGCCCTGTGTATGACAATGGGAGCGCAATAGTGACTCTTCTTACCAGAAAACAACTCTTGCTCGTAGGACCAGAAACTGCATGTAATTTTACTCCATTTAGGACTGGGAAACAAACGCTAGCTTGCCTTACAGGAAACACACTCTGCTTTTGAGAAAAGACCACTCTTCTACTCTAATGTGTTTCCTATAGGGCCAGAAGAGTGAGCTTGCTCAGAACAAAAGAACTGTGCTTCCTACACACACCGACTATATTTAATTCAACTCTGCTTAGGAAACTACAAGAACAGTAGATCCTCTTCAGTCCAATACACTGCACATGCTGGGAACAGACGCCAGTGCTATTTGCCCTGTGTAAAGCAATGGGAGCGCAATAGTGACTCTACTTTCCAGAAAACAACTCTTGCCCGTAGGACCAAAAACTGCATGGGATTCAACTCCATTTAGGACTGGGAAACAAACGCTAGCTCGCCTTACAAGAAACACACTCTGCTTTTGAGTAAAGACAACTCATCTACTCTACTGTGTTTCCTATGGGGTCTGAACAGTGAGCTTGCTCCGAACAAAAGAACCGTGCTTCCTACACACAGGGGCCACATCTAGTTCAACTCTGCTTAGGAAACTGACAAGAACAGTAGCTCCTCTTCAGTCCAATACACTGTACTTGCTGGGAACAGACGCCAGTGCTATTTGCACTGTGTATGGCAATGGGAGCGCAATAGTGACTCTTCTTACCAGAGATCAACTCTTGCTCATAGGACTAGAAACTGCATGTGATTTTACTCCATTTAGACTGGGAAACAATCGCTAGCTTGCCTTACAAGAAACACACTCTGCTTTTGAGAAAAGAGCACTCTTCTACTCTAATGTGATTCCTATAGGGCCAGAAGAGTGAGCTTGCTCAGAACAAAAGAACTGTGCTTCCTACACACACCGACTATATTTAATTCAACTCTGCTTAGGAAACTGACAAGAACAGTAGATCCTCTTCAGTCCAATACACTGCACATGCTGGGAACAGACGCCAGTGCTATTTGCCCTGTGTATAGCAATGGGAGCACAATAGTGACTCTACTTTCCAGAAAACAACTCTTGCTCGTAGGACCAAAAACTGCATGGGATTCAACTCCATTTAGGACTGGGAAACAAACGCTAGCTCGCCTTACAAGAAACACACTCTGCTTTTGAGTAAAGACAACTCATCTACTCTACTGTGTTTCCTATGGGGTCTGAACAGTGAGCTTGCTCCGAACAAAAGAACCGTGCTTCCTACACACAGGGGCCACATCTAGTTCAACTCTGCTTAGGAAACTGACAAGAACAGTAGCTCCTCTTCAGTCCAATACACTGTACTTGCTGGGAACAGACGCCAGTGCTATTTGCACTGTGTATGGCAATGGGAGCGCAATAGTGACTCTTCCTACCAGAGAACAACTCTTGCTCATAGGACTAGAAACTGCATGTGATTTTACTCCATTTAGGACTGGGAAACAAACGCTAGCTTGCCTTACAAGAAACACACTCTGCTTTTGAGAAAAGAGCACTCTTCTACTCTAATGTGATTCCTATAGGGCCAGAAGAGTGAGCTTGCTCAGAACAAAAGAACTGTGCTTCCTACACACACCGACTATATTTAGTTCAACTCTACTTAGGAAACTGACAAGAACAGTAGATCCTCTTCAGTCCAATACACTGCACATGCTGGGAACAGACGCCAGTGCTATTTGCCCTGTGTATAGCAATGGGAGCGCAATAGTGACTCTTCTTTCCAGAAAACAACTCTTGCTCGTAGGACCAAAAACTGCATGTTATTCAACTCCATTTAGAACTAGGAAACAAACGCTAGCTCACCTTACAATAAACACACTCTGCTTTTGAGAAAAGAGAGCTTTTCTAGTCTACTGTGTTTCCTACGGGGTCCGAACAGTGAGCCTGCTCCGAACAAAAGAACCGTGCTTCCTACACACACGGGCCATATCTAGTTCAACTCTGCTTAGGAAACTGACAAGAACAGTAGCTCCTCTTCAGTCCAATACACTGTACTTGCTGGGAACAGACGCCAGTGTTATTTGCACTGTGTATGGCAATGGGAGCGCAATAGTGACTTTCCTTACCAGAAAACAACTCTTGCTCGTAGGACCAGAAACTGCATGGGATTCAACACCATTTAGGACTGGGAAACAAACACTAGCTCGCCTTACAAGAAATACACTCTGCTTTTGAGAAAAGAGCACACTTCTACTCTACTGTGTTTCCTATAGGGTCTGAAGAGTGAGCTTGCTCAGAAAAAAAGAACTGTGCTTTCTACACACACGGGCCATATCTATTCCAACTCTTCTTTGGAAACTGACAAGAACAGTAGCTCCTCTTCAGTCCAATACACTGTACTTGATGGAAACAGACGGGAATGCTATTTGCACTGTGTGTGGCAATGGGAGCACAATAGTGACTTTCCTTACCAGAAAGAAAACTCTTGCTCGTAGGACCAGAAACTGCATGAGATTCAACTCCATTTAGGACTGGGAAACAAATGCTAGCTCGCCTTACAAGAAACACACTCTGCTTTTGAGAAAAGAGCACTCTTCTACTCTAATGTGTTTCCAATAAGCCCAGAACAGTGAGCTTGCTCAGAAAAAAGGAACTGTGCTTCCTACACACAAGGGCCATATCTAGTTCAACTCTACTTAGGAAACTGAAAGAACAGTAGCTCCTCTTCAGTCCAATACACTGTACTTAATGGGAACAGATGCGAGTGTTATTTGCACTGTGTATGGCAATGGGAGCACAATAGTGACTTTTCTTACCAGAAAACAACTCTTGCTCGTAGGACCAAAAACTGCATGTGATTCACCTCCATTTAGGACTGGGAAACAAACACTAGCTCACCTTACAAGAAACACATTCTGCTTTTGATTAAAGATCACTCTTCTACTCTACTGTGTTTCCTATAGGGCCAGAACAGTGAGCTTGCTCAGAACAAAAGAACTGTGCTTCCTACACACACGGCCATATCTAATTCAATTCTGCTTAGGAAACTGACAATAACAGTAGATCCTCCTCAGTCCAATACACTGTACATGCAGGGAACAGATGCCAGCGCTATTTGTAATTTGTATGACAATTGGAGCGCAATAGTGACTCTTCTTACCAGAAGACAACTCTTGCTTGTAGGACCAGAAACTGCATGGGATTCAACTCCATTTAGGACTGGGAAACAAACACATACTCGCCTTATAAGAAACACACTCTGCTTTTGAGAAAAGACCACTCTTCTACTCTACTGTGTTTCCTATGGGATCCGAACAGTGAGCTTGCTCAGAACAAAAGAACTGTGCTTCCTACACACACGGGCCATATCTAGTTCAACTCTGCTTAGGAAACTGACAAGAACAGTAGATCCTCTTCAGTCCAATACACTGTACATGCTGGGAATAGACGCCAGTGCTATTTGCCCTGTGTATGACAATGGGAGCGCAATAGTGACTCTTCTTACCAGAAGAAAACTCTTGCTTGTAGGACCAGAAACTGCATGGGATTCAACTCCATTTAGGACTGGGAAACAAACGCTAGCTTGCCTTACAAGAAACACACTCTGCTTTTGAGAAAAGAGCACTCTTCTACTCTACTGTGTTTCATGTAGGGCCAGAAGAGTGAGTTTGCTCAGAACAAAAGAACTGTGCTTCCTACAAACAAGGCCATATCTAGTTCAATTCTGCTTAGGAAACTAACAACTACAGTAGATCCTCTTCAGTCCAATACACTGTACTTGCTGGGAACAGACGCCAGTGCTATTTGCCCTTTGTATGACAAAGGGAGCGCAATAGTGACTCTTCTTACCAGAAAACAACTCTTGCTCCTAGGACCAGAAACTGCATGTGATTCAACTCCCTTTCGGACTGGGAAAAAAATGATAGCTCGCCTTACAAGAAACAAACTCTGCTTTTGAGAAAAGACACTCTTCTACTCTACTGTGTTTCCTATAGCGCCAGAACTGTGAGCTGGCTCAGAAAAAAAGAACTGTGCTTTCTACACACACAGCCATATCTAGTTCAATTCTGCCTAGGAAACTGACAAGAACAGTAGATCCTCCTCAGTACAATACACTGTACATGCTGGGAACAGACGCCAGTGCTATTTGCCCTGTGTATGACAGTGGGAGCGCAATAGTGACTCTTTGCCAGAAAACAACTCTTGCTCGTAGGACCAGAAACTGATGGGATTCAACTCCATTTAGGACTGCGAAAGGAATGCTAGCTCGCCTTACAGGAAACACACTCTGCTTTTGAATAAAGAGTACTCTTCTATTCTACTGTGTTTTCTATGGGGTCCGAACAGTGAGCTTGCTCAGAGCAAAAGAACTGTGCTTCCTACACAGACGGGCATATCTTGTTCAACTCTGCTTAGGAAACTGACAAGAACAGTAGCTCAGCTTCAGTCCAATACACTGTACTTGCTGGGAACAGACGGGAGAGCTATTTGCACTGTGTATGGCAATGGGAGAGTAATAGTCACTCTTCTTACCAGGAAACAGCTCTTGCTCGTAGGACCAGAAACTGCATGTGATTAAACTCCATTTAGGACTGGGAAAAAAACTCTAGCTCGCCTTACAAGAAACACACTCTGCTTTTGAGAAAAGAGCACTCTTCTACTCCACTGTGTTTCCTATGGGGTCCGAACAGTGAGCTTGCTCAGAACAAAAGAACTGAGCTTCCTACACACACGGGCCATATCTAGTTACACTCTGCTTAGGAAACTCATGAGAACAGCAGCTACTCTTCAAAACAATACACTGTACTTGCTGGGAACCTACGTGAGTGCTATTTGCACTCTGTATGGCAATAGGAGCGCAAAAGTGACTTTCCTTACCAGAAAACAACTCTTGCTCGTAGGACCAAAAACTGCATGTGTCTCAACTCCACTTAGGACTGGGAAACAAACACTATCTCACCTTACAAGAAACACACTCTGCTTTTGAGAAAGGAGCACTCTTCTACTCTACTGTGTTTCCTATAGGGCCAGAACAGTGAGCTTGCTCAGAACAAAAGAACTGTGCTTCCTACACACGGGCCATGTCTAGTTCAATTCTGCTTAGGAAACTGACAAGAACACTAGATCCTCTTCAGTCGAATACACTGTACATGGTGCTAACAGACGCTAGTGCTATTTGCCCTGTGTATGACAATGGGAGCGCAATAGTGACTCTTCTTACCAGAAAACAACTCTGGCTCATAGGACCAGAAACTGCATGTGATTCAACTCAATTTAGGACTGGGAAACAAACCCTTGCTCGCCTTACAAGAAACACACTCTGCTTTTGAGAAAAGAGCACTCTTCTACTCTACTTTTTTTCCTCTGGGGTCTGAACAGTGAGCTTGCTCAGAACAAAAGAACTGTGCTTCCTACATACACGGGCCATATCCAGTTCAACTCTGCTTAGGAAACTGACAAGATCAGTAGCTCCTCTTCAGTCCAATACACTGTACTTGCTGGGAACAGACCCCGAGTGCTCTTTGCACTGTCTACGGCAATGGGAGCGCAATAGGGACTCTTATTACCAGAAAACAACTCTTGCTCGTACGAACAGAAACTACATGAGATTCAACTCCATTTAGGACTGGGAAAAAACGCTAGGTCGCCTCACAAGAAACACACTCTGCTTTTGAGAAAAGAGCACTCTTCTAATCTACTGTGTTTCCTGTAGGGCCAGAAGAGTGAGCTTGCTCAGAACAAAAGAACTGTGCTTCCTACACACAAGGCCATATCTAGTTCAATTCTGCATAGGAAACTAACAACTACAGTAAATCCTTTTCAGTCCAATACACTGTACTTGCTGGGAACAGACGCCAGTGCTATTTGCCCTGTGTATGACAAAGGGAGTGCAATAGTGACTCTTCTTACCAGAAAACAACTCTTGCTCGTAGGACCAGAAACTGCATGTGATTCAACTCCCTTTAGGACTGGGAAAAAAAACGCTAGCTCGCCTTACAAGAAACAAACTCTGCTTTTGAGAAAAGACAATCTTCTACTCTACTGTGTTTCCTATAGCGCCAGAACTGTGAGCTGGCTCAGAACAAAAGAACTGTGCTTCCTACACACACAGTCATATCTAGTTCAATTCTGCCTAGGAAACTGACAAGAACAGTAGATCCTCCTCAGTACAATACACTGTACATGCTCGGAAAAGACGCCAGTGCTATTTGCCCTGTGTATGACAATGGGAGCGCAATAGTGACTCTTTTGCCAGAAAACAACTCTTGCTCGTAGGTCCAGAAACTGCATGTGATCAACTCCATTTAGGACTGCGAAAGGAACGCTAGCTTGCCTTACAAGAAACACACTCTGCTTTTCAGTAAAGAGTACTCTTCTATTCTACTGTGTTTTCTATGGGGTCTGAACAGTGAGCTTGCTCAGAACAAAAGAACTGTGCTTCCTGCACACACGGGCCATGTCTAGTTCAATTCTGCTTAGGAAACTGACAAGAACACTAGATCCGGTTCAGTCCAATACACTGTACTTGCTGGGAACAGACGGGAGTGCTATTTGCACTGTGTATGGCAATGGGAGCGCAATACTCACTCTTCTTACCAGGAAACAACTCTTGCTCGTAGGACCAGAAACTGCATGTGATTCAACTCCATTTAGGACTGGGAAACAAACCCTAGCTCGCCTTACAAGAAACACACTCTGCTTTTCAGAAAAGAGCACTCTTCTACTCTACTTTTTTTCCTATGGGGTCTGAACAGTGAGCTTGCTCAGAACAAAAGAACTGTGCTTCCTACATACACGGGCCATATCCAGTTCAACTCTGCTTAGGAAACTCATGAGAACAGTTGCTACTCTTCAAAACAATACACTGTACTTGCTGGGAACAGACGCCAGTGCTATTTTCACTGTGTATGGCATTGGGAGTGCAACAGGGACTTTCCTTACCAGAAAACAACTCTTGCTCGTAGTACCAAAAACTGCATGTGATTCAAATCCATTTAGGACTGGGAAACAAACGCTAGCTCGCCTTACAAGAAACACACTCTGCTTTTGAGAAAAGAGCACTCTTCTAATCTACTGTGTTTCCTGTAGGGCCAGAAGAGTGAGCTTGCTCAGAACAAAAGAACTGTGCTTCCTACACACAAGGCCGTATCTAGTTCAATTCTGCTTAGGAAACTAACATCCACAGTAGATCCTCTTCAGTCCAATACACTGTACTTGCTGGGAACAGACGCCAGTGCGATTTGCCCTGTGTATGACAAAGGGAGCGCAATAGTGACTCTTCTTACCAGAAAACAACTCTTGCTCGTAGGACCAGAAACTGCATGTGATTCAACTCCTTTAGGACTGGGAAAAAAAACGCTAGCTCGCCTTACAAGAAACAAACTCTGCTTTTGAGAAAAGACACTCTTCTACTCTACTGTGTTTCCTATAGCGCCAGAACTGTGAGCTGGCTCAGAACAAAAGAACTGTGCTTCCTACACACACAGTCATATCTAGTTCAATTCTGCCTAGGAAACTGACAAGAACAGTAGATCCTCCTCAGTACAATACACTGTACATGCTCGGAAAAGACGCCAGTGCTATTTGCCCTGTGTATGACAATGGGAGCGCAATAGTGACTCTTTTGCCAGAAAACAACTCTTGGTCGTAGGTCCAGAAACTGCATGTGATCAACTCCATTTAGGACTGCGAAAGGAACGCTAGCTCGCCTTACAGGAAACACACTCTGCTTTTGAGTAAAGAGTACTCTTCTATTCTACTGTGTTTTCTATGGGGTCCGAACAGTGAGTTTGCTCAGAGCAAAAGAACTGTGCTTCCTACACAGACGGGCATATCTTGTTCAACTCTGCTTAGGAAACTGACAAGAACAGTAGCTCCGGTTCAGTCCAATACACTGTACTTGCTGGGAACAGACGGGAGTGCTATTTGCACTGTGTATGGCAATGGGAGAGTAATACTCACTCTTCTTACCAGGAAACAACTCTTGCTCGTAGGACCAGAATCTGCATGTGATTAAACTCCATTTAGGACTGGGAAACAAACTCTAGCTCGCCTTACAAGAAACACACTCTGCTTTTGAGAAAAGAGCACTCTTCTACTCCACTGTGTTTCCTATGGGGTCCGAACAGTGAGCTTGCTCAGAACAAAAGAACTGTGCTTCCTACACACACGGGCCATATCTAGTTACACTCTGCTTAGGAAACTCATGAGAACAGTTGCTACTCTTCAAAACAATACACTGTACTTGCTGGGAACAGACGTGAGTGCTATTTGCACTCTGTATGGCAATAGGAGCGCAATAGTGACTTTCCTTACCAGAAAACAAATCTTGCTCGTAGGACCAAAAACTGCATGTGTCTCAACTCCACTTAGGACTGGGAAACAAACGCTATCTCACCTTACAAGAAACACACTCTGCTTTTGAGAAAGGAGCACTCTTCTACTCTACTGTGTTTCCTATAGGGCCAGAACAGTGAGCTTGCTCAGAACAAAAGAACTGTGCTTCCTACACACACTGGCAATATCTAGTTCAACTCTGCTTAGGAAACTCACGAGAACAGTAGCTCATCTTCAAAACAATACACTGTACTTGCTGGGAAAAGACGCGAGTGCTATTTGCACTGTGTATTGCAATGGGAGCGCAATAGTGACTCTTCTTACCAGAAAACAACTCTTGCTCATAGGAACAGAAACCGCATGGGATTCAACTCCATTTCTGACTTGGCAACATACCCTAGCTCGCCTTACAAGAAACACACTCTGCTTTTGCGAAAAGAGCACTCTTCTACTCTACTGTGTTTCCTATAGGGCAGAACAGTGAGCTTGCTCAGAACAAAAGAAGTGTGCTTCCTACACACACGGGCCATATCTAGTTCAACTCTGCTTAGAAGACTGACAAGAACAGTAGCTCCTCTTCAGTCCAATACACTGTACATGCTGGGAACCGACACCAGTGCTATTTGCCCTGTGAATGACAATGGGAGCCCAATAGTGACTCTTCTTACCAGAAAACAACTCTTTCACATAGGACAAGAAACTGCATGTGATTCAACTCCATTTAGGACTGGAAAACAAAGGCTAGCTCCCCTTGCAAGAAACACACTCTGCTTTTGAGAAAAGAGTACTCTTCTAGTCTACTGTGTTTTCTATGGGGTCCGAACAGTGAGCTTGCTAAGAGCAAAAGAACTGTGCTTCCTACACACAAAGGCATATCTAGTTCAACTCTGCTTAGGAAACTGACAAGAACAGTTACTCCGCTTCAGTCCAATACACTGTACATGCTGAGAAAAGACGCGAGAGCTATTTGCACTGTGTATGGCAATGGGAAAGTAATAGAGACTCTTCTTACCAGGAAACAACTCTTGCTCGTAGAACTGAAACTGCATGTGATTCAACTCCATTTAGGACTGGGAAACAAACGCTAGCTCGCCTTACAAGAAACACACTCTGCTTTTGAGAAAAGAGCACTCTTCTACTCTACTGTGTTTCCTATGGGGTCCAAACAATGAGCTTCCTCAGAACAAAAGAACTGAGCTTCCTACACACACGGGCCATATCTAGATTAACTCTGCTTAGGAAACTGACAAGAACAGTAGCTCCTCTTCAGAACAATACACTGTACTTGCTGGGAACAGACGCGAGTGCTATTTGCCCTGTGTATGGCAAAGGGAGTGCAATAGTGACTTTCCTTACCAGAAAACAACTCTTGCTCCTAGGACCAAAAACCGCATGTGATTCAACTCCATTTAGGACTGGGAAACAAACGCTAGCTCGCCTTACAAGAAACACACTCTGCGTTTGAGAAAAGAGCACTCTTCTACTCTACTGTGTTTCCTATGGGGTCCTAACAGTGAGCTTGCTCAGAACAAATGAACTGTGATTCCTACACAAAAGGGCCATATCTAGTTCAACTCTGCTTAAAAAATGACAAGAACAGTAGCTCCTCTTCAGTCCAATACACTGTACTTGCTGGGAAAAGACGCGAGTGCTAATTTCACTGTGTATGGCATTGGGAGCACAAGAGTGACTTTCCTTACCAGAAAACAACTCTTGTTCGTAGGACCAAATACTGCATGTGTTTCAACTCCATTAAGGACTGGGAAACAAACGCTAGCTTGTCTTACAAGAAACACACTCTGCTTTTGAGAAAAGAGCACTCTTCTACGCTACTGTGTTTACTATATGGCTAGAAGAGTCAGCTTGCTCAGAACAAAAGAACTGTGCTTCCTACACACACGGCCATATCTAGTTCAATTCTGGTTAGGAAACTGATAAGAACAGTAGATCCTCTTCAGTCCAATACACTGTACTTGCTGGGAACAGACGCCAGTGCTATTTGTCCTTTGTATGACAATGGGAGAGCAATAGTGACTCTTCTTTCGAGAAAACAACTCTTGCTCATAGGACCAGAAACTGCATGTGATTCAACTCCATTAAGGACTAGGAAAAAAACGCTAGCTCACCTTACAAGAAACACACTCTGCTTTTGAGAAAAGAGCACTCTTCTACACTACAGTGTTGCCTATGGGGTCCGAACAGTGAGCTAGCTCAGAACAAAAGAACTGTGCTTCCTACACTCACGGGCCATATCTAGTACAACTCTGCTTAGGAAACATACAAGAACAGTAGCTCCTCTTCAGTCCAATACACTGTACTTGCTGGGAACAGACTCGAGTGCTATTTGCACTGTGTATAGCAATGGGAGCGCAATGGTGACTCTTCATACCAGAAAACAACTCTTGCTCGTAGGAATAGAAACTACATGGGCTTCAACTCCATTTACGACTGGGAAACAAATGCTAGATCGCCTACAAGAAACACACTCTGCTTTTGGGAAAAGGGCACTCTTCTACTCTACTGTGTTTCCTATGGGGTCCGAACAGTGAGCTTGCTCAGAACAAAAGAACGGTGCTTCCTACACACACGGGCCATATCTACTTCAACTCTGCTTAGGAAACTGACAAGAGCTGTAGCTCCTCTTCAGTCCAATACACTGTACTTGCTGGGAACAGACGCCAGTGCTATTTTCACTGTGTATGGCATTGGGAGTGCAACAGTGACTTTCCTTACCAGAAAACAACTCTTGCTCGTAGTACCAAAAACTGCATGTGATTCAAATCCATTTAGGACTGGGAAACAAACGCTAGCTCGCCTTACAAGAAACACACTCTGCTTTTGAGAAAAGAGCACTCTTCTAATCTACTGTGTTTCCTGTAGGGCCAGAAGAGTGAGCTTGCTCAGAACAAAAGAACTGTGCTTCCTACACACAAGGCCGTATCTAGTTCAATTCTGCTTAGGAAACTAACATCCACAGTAGATCCTCTTCAGTCCAATACACTGTACTTGCTGGGAACAGACGCCAGTGCGATTTGCCCTGTGTATGACAAAGGGAGCGCAATAGTGACTCTTCTTACCAGAAAACAACTCTTGCTCGTAGGACCAGAAACTGCATGTGATTCAACTCCTTTAGGACTGGGAAAAAAAACGCTAGCTTGCCTTACAAGAAACAAACTCTGCTTTTGAGAAAAGACACTCTTCTACTCTACTGTGTTTCCTATAGCGCCAGAACTGTGAGCTGGCTCAGAACAAAAGAACTGTGCTTCCTACACACACAGTCATATCTAGTTCAATTCTGCCTAGGAAACTGACAAGAACAGTAGATCCTCCTCAGTACAATACACTGTACATGCTCGGAAAAGACGCCAGTGCTATTTGCCCTGTGTATGACAATGGGAGCGCAATAGTGACTCTTTTGCCAGAAAACAACTCTTGCTCGTAGGTCCAGAAACTGCATGTGATCAACTCCATTTAGGACTGCGAAAGGAACGCTAGCTCGCCTTACAGGAAACACACTCTGCTTTTGAGTAAAGAGTACTCTTCTATTCTACTGTGTTTTCTATGGGGTCCGAACAGTGAGTTTGCTCAGAGCAAAAGAACTGTGCTTCCTACACAGACGGGCATATCTTGTTCAACTCTGCTTAGGAAACTTACAAGAACAGTAGCTCCGGTTCAGTCCAATACACTGTACTTGCTGGGAACAGACGGGAGTGCTATTTGCACTGTGTATGGCAATGGGAGAGTAATACTCACTCTTCTTACCAGGAAACAACTCTTGCTCGTAGGACCAGAATCTGCATGTGATTAAACTCCATTTAGGACTGGGAAACAAACTCTAGCTCGCCTTACAAGAAACACACTCTGCTTTTGAGAAAAGAGCACTCTTCTACTCCACTGTGTTTTCTATGGGGTCCGAACAGTGAGCTTGCTCAGAACAAAAGAACTGTGCTTCCTACACACACGGGCCATATCTAGTTACACTCTGCTTAGGAAACTCATGAGAACAGTTGCTACTCTTCAAAACAATACACTGTACTTGCTGGGAACAGACGTGAGTGCTATTTGCACTCTGTATGGCAATAGGAGCGCAATAGTGACTTTCCTTACCAGAAAACAAATCTTGCTCGTAGGACCAAAAACTGCATGTGTCTCAACTCCACTTAGGACTGGGAAACAAACGCTATCTCACCTTACAAGAAACACACTCTGCTTTTGAGAAAGGAGCACTCTTCTACTCTACTGTGTTTCCTATAGGGCCAGAACAGTGAGCTTGCTCAGAACAAAAGAACTGTGCTTCCTACACACACTGGCAATATCTAGTTCAACTCTGCTTAGGAAACTCACGAGAACAGTAGCTCATCTTCAAAACAATACACTGTACTTGCTGGGAAAAGACGCGAGTGCTATTTGCACTGTGTATTGCAATGGGAGCGCAATAGTGACTCTTCTTACCAGAAAACAACTCTTGCTCATAGGAACAGAAACCGCATGGGATTCAACTCCATTTCTGACTTGGCAACATACCCTAGCTCGCCTTACAAGAAACACACTCTGCTTTTGCGAAAAGAGCACTCTTCTACTCTACTGTGTTTCCTATAGGGCAGAACAGTGAGCTTGCTCAGAACAAAAGAAGTGTGCTTCCTACACACACGGGCCATATCTAGTTCAACTCTGCTTAGGAAACTGAAAAGAACAGTAGCTCCTCTTCAGTCCAATACACTGTACATGCTGGGAACCGACACCAGTGCTATTTGCCCTGTGTATGACAATGGGAGCCCAATAGTGACTCTTCTTACCAGAAAACAACTCTTTCACATAGGACAAGAAACTGCATGTGATTCAACTCCATTTAGGACTGGGAAACAAAGGCTAGCTCCCCTTGCAAGAAACACACTCTGCTTTTGAGAAAAGAGTACTCTTCTAGTCTACTGTGTTTTCTATGGGGTCCGAACAGTGAGCTTGCTAAGAGCAAAAGAACTGTGCTTCCTACACACAAAGGCATATCTAGTTCAACTCTGCTTAGGAAACTGACAAGAACAGTTACTCCGCTTCAGTCCAATACACTGTACATGCTGAGAAAAGACGCGAGAGCTATTTGCACTGTGTATGGCAATGGGAAAGTAATAGAGACTCTTCCTATCAGGAAACAACTCTTGCTCGTAGAACTGAAACTGCATGTGATTCAACTCCATTTAGGACTGGGAAACAAACGCTAGCTCGCCTTACAAGAAACACACTCTGCTTTTGAGAAAAGAGCACACTTCTACTCTACTGTGTTTCCTATGGGGTCCAAACAATGAGCTTCCTCAGAACAAAAGAACTGAGCTTCCTACACACACGGGCCATATCTAGATTAACTCTGCTTAGGAAACTGACAAGAACAGTAGCAATTCTTCAGAACAATACACTGTACTTGCTGGGAACAGACGCGAGTGCTATTTGCCCTGTGTATGGCAAAGGGAGTGCAATAGTGACTTTCCTTACCAGAAAACAACTCTTGCTCCTAGGAAAAAAAACCGCATGTGATTCAACTCCATTTAGGACTGGGAAACAAACGCTAGCTCGCCTTACAAGAAACACACTCTGCGTTTGAGAAAAGAGCACTCTTCTACTCTACTGTGTTTCCTATGGGGTCCTAACAGTGAGCTTGCTCAGAACAAATGAACTGTGATTCCTACACAAAAGGGCCATATCTAGTTCAACTCTGCTTAGGAAACTGACAAGAACAGTAGCTCCTCTTCAGTCCAATACACTGTACTTGCTGGGAAAAGACGCGAGTGCTAATTTCACTGTGTATGGCATTGGGAGCACAAGAGTGACTTTCCTTACCAGAAAACAACTCTTGTTCGTAGGACCAAATACTGCATGTGTTTCAACTCCATTAAGGACTGGGAAACAAACGCTAGCTTGTCTTACAAGAAACACACTCTGCTTTTGAGAAAAGAGCACTCTTCTACGCTACTGTGTTTACTATATGGCTAGAAGAGTCAGCTTGCTCAGAACAAAAGAACTGTGCTTCCTACACACACGGCCATATCTAGTTCAATTCTGGTTAGGAAACTGATAAGAACAGTAGATCCTCTTCAGTCCAATACACTGTACTTGCTGGGAACAGACGCCAGTGCTATTTGTCCTTTGTATGACAATGGGAGCGCAATAGTGACTCTTCTTTCGAGAAAACAACTCTTGCTCATAGGACCAGAAACTGCATGTGATTCAACTCCATTAAGGACTAGGAAAAAAACGCTAGCTCACCTTACAAGAAACACACTCTGCTTTTGAGAAAAGAGCACTCTTCTACACTACAGTGTTGCCTATGGGGTCCGAACAGTGAGCTAGCTCAGAACAAAAGAACTGTGCTTCCTACACTCACGGGCCATATCTAGTACAACTCTGCTTAGGAAACATACAAGAACAGTAGCTCCTCTTCAGTCCAATACACTGTACTTGCTGGGAACAGACGCGAGTGCTATTTGCACTGTGTATAGCAATGGGAGCGCAATGGTGACTCTTCATACCAGAAAACAACTCTTGCTCGTAGGAATAGAAACTACATGGGCTTCAACTCCATTTACGACTGGGAAACAAATGCTAGATCACCTTACAAGAAACACACTCTGCTTTTGGGAAAAGGGCACTCTTCTACTCTACTGTGTTTCCTATGGGGTCCGAACAGTGAGCTTGCTCAGAACAAAAGAACGGTGCTTCCTACACACACGGGTCATATCTACTTCAACTCTGCTTAGGAAACTGACAAGAGCTGTAGCTCCTCTTCAGTCCAATACACTGTACTTGCTGGGAACAGACGCCAGTGCTATTTTCACTGTGTATGGCATTGGGAGTGCAACAGTGACTTTCCTTACCAGAAAACAACTCTTGCTCGTAGTACCAAAAACTGCATGTGATTCAAATCCATTTAGGACTGGGAAACAAACGCTAGCTCGCCTTACAAGAAACACACTCTGCTTTTGAGGAAAGAGCACTCTTCTAATCTACTGTGTTTCCTGTAGGGCCAGAAGAGTGAGCTTGCTCAGAACAAAAGAACTGTGCTTCCTACACACAAGGCCATATCTAGTTCAATTCTGCTTAGGAAACTAACAACTACAGTAGATCCTCTTCAGTCCAATACACTGTACTTGCTGGGAACAGACGCCAGTGCTATTTGCCCTGTGTATGACAAAGGGAGCACAATAGTGACTCTTCTTACCAGAAAACAACTCTTGCTCGTAGGACCAGAAACTGCATGTGATTCAACTCCCTTTAGGACTGGGAAAAAAAAACGCTAGCTCGCCTTACAAGAAACAAACTCTGCTTTTGAGAAAAGACACTCTTCTACTCTACTGTGTTTCCTATAGCGCCAGAACTGTGAGCTGGCTCAGAACAAAAGAACTGTGCTTCCTACACACACAGTCATATCTAGTTCAATTCTGCCTAGGAAACTGACAAGAACAGTAGATCCTCCTCAGTACAATACACTGTACATGCTCGGAAAAGACGCCAGTGCTATTTGCCCTGTGTATGACAATGGGAGCGCAATAGTGACTCTTTTGCCAGAAAACAACTCTTGGTCGTAGGTCCAGAAACTGCATGTGATCAACTCCATTTAGGACTGCGAAAGGAACGCTAGCTCGCCTTACAGGAAACACACTCTGCTTTTGAGTAAAGAGTACTCTTCTATTCTACTGTGTTTTCTATGGGGTCCGAACAGTGAGTTTGCTCAGAGCAAAAGAACTGTGCTTCCTACACAGACGGGCATATCTTGTTCAACTCTGCTTAGGAAACTTACAAGAACAGTAGCTCCGGTTCAGTCCAATACACTGTACTTGCTGGGAACAGACGGGATTGCTATTTGCACTGTGTATGGCAATGGGAGAGTAATACTCACTCTTCTTACCAGGAAACAACTCTTGCTCGTAGGACCAGAATCTGCATGTGATTAAACTCCATATAGGACTGGGAAACAAACTCTAGCTCGCCTTACAAGAAACACACTCTGCTTTTGAGAAAAGAGCACTCTTCTACTCCACTGTGTTTCCTATGGGGTCCGAACAGTGAGCTTGCTCAGAACAAAAGAACTGTGCTTCCTACACACACGGGCCATATCTAGTTACACTCTGCTTAGGAAACTCATGAGAACAGTTGCTACTCTTCAAAACAATACACTGTACTTGCTGGGAACAGACGTGAGTGCTATTTGCACTCTGTATGGCAATAGGAGCACAATAGTGACTTTCCTTACCAGAAAACAACTCTTGCTCGTAGGACCAAAAACTGCATGTGTCTCAACTCCACTTAGGACTGGGAAACAAACGCTATCTCACCTTACAAGAAACACACTCTGCTTTTGAGAAAGGAGCACTCTTCTACTCTACTGTGTTTCCTATAGGGCCAGAACAGTGAGCTTGCTCAGAACAAAAGAACTGTGCTTCCTGCACACACGGGCCATGTCTAGTTCAATTCTGCTTAGGAAACTGACAAGAACACTAGATCCTCTTCAGTCGAATACAGTGTACATGGTGCTAACATACGCTAGTGCTATTTGCCCTGTGTATGACAATGGGAGCGCAATAGTGACTCTTCTTACCAGAAAACAACTCTTGCTCATAGGACCAGAAACTGCATGTGATTCAACTCCATTTAGTACTGGGAAACAAACCCTAGCTCGCCTTACAAGAAACACACTCTGCTTTTGAGAAAAGAGCACTCTTCTACTCTACTTTTTTTCCTATGAGTCTGAACAGTGAGCTTGCTCAGAACAAAAGAACTGTGCTTCCTACAAACACGGGCCATATCCAGTTCAACTCTGCTTAGGAAACTGACAAGATCAGTAGCTCCTCTTCAGTCCAATACACTGTACTTGCTGGAAAGAGACGCGAGTGCTATTTGCACTGTCTACGGCAATGGGAGCGCAATAGTGACTCCTCTTTCTAGAAAACAACTCTTGCTTGTAGGATCAAAAACTGCATGTGATTCAACTCCTTTTAGGACTGGGAAACAAACTCTAGCTTGCCTTACAAGAAACAAACTCTGCTTTTCAGAAAAGAGCACTCTTCTACTCTACTGTGTTTCCTATGGGGTCTGAACAGTGAGCTTGCTCAGAACAAAAGAACTGTGCTTCCTGCACACACGGGCCATATCTAGTTCAACTCTGCTTAGGAAACTGACAAGGACAGTAGCTCCTCTTCAGTCCAATACACTGTACTTGCTGGGAACAGACGCGAGTGCTATTTGCACTGTGTATTGCAATGGGAGCACAATAGTGACTCTTCTTACCAGAAAACAACTCTTGCTCGTAGGACCAGAAACTGCATGGGATTCAACTCCATTTAGGACTGGGAAAAAAAACGGTAGCTCGCCTTTCAAGAAACAAACTCTGCTTTTGAGAAAAGAGCACTCTTCTACTCTACTGTGTTTCCTATAGGGCCAGAACTGTGAGCTTGCTCAGAACAAAAGAACTGTGCTTCCTACACACACAGCCATATCTAGTTCAATTCTGCCTAGTAAACTGACAAGAACAGTAGATCCTCTTCAGTCCAATACACTGTACATGCTGGGAACAGACGCCAGTGCTATTTGCCCTGTGTATGGCAATGGGAGCACAATAGTGACTCTTCTTACCAGAAAACAACTCTTGTTTGCAGAACCAGAAACTGCATGTGATTCAAGTCCATTTACGATTGGGAAACAAACGCTAGCTAGCCTTACAAGAAACACACTCTGCATTTGAGAAAAGAGCACTCATCATCTCTACTGTGTTAACTATGGGGTCCGAACAGTGAGCTTGCTCAGAAAAAAAGAACTGTGCTTCCTACACACACGGGCCATATCTAGATCAAATCTGCTTAGGAAACTGAAATGAACAGTAGCTCCTCTTCAGTCCAATACCCTGTACTTGCTGGGAACAAACGCAAGTGCTGTTTCACTGTGTATGGCAATGGGAGCACAATAGTGACTTACTTACCAGAAAACAACTCTTGCTCATAGGACCAAAAATTGGATGTGATTCAACTCCATTTAGGACTGGGAAACAAACGTTAGCTCGCATTACAAGAAACACTCTCTGCTTTTGAGAAAAGAGCACTCTTGTACTCTACTGTGTTTCCTATGGGGTCTGAACAGTGAGCTTGCTCAGAACAAAAGAACTTTGCTTCCTACACACACGGGGCATATCTAGTTCAACTCTGCTTAGGAAAATGACAAGTACAATAGCTCCTCTTCAGTCCAATACACTGTACTTGGTAGGAACAGACACGAGTGCTATTTGCACTGTATATAGCAATAGGAGCGCAATAGTGACTCTTCTTATCAGAAAACAACTCTTGCTCATAGGACCAGAAACTGCATGGAATTCAATTCCATTTCTGACTGGGAAACAAACGCTAGCTCGTCTTACAAGAACCTCACTCTGCTTTTGAGAAAAGAGCACTCTCCTACTCTACTGTGTTTCCTATGGGGTCTAAACAGTGAGCTTGCTAAGAACAAAAGAACTGTGCATCCTACACACACGGGCCATATCTAGTTCAACTCTGCTTAGGAAACTGACAAGAACAGTAGCTCCTCTTCAGTCCAATACACGGTATTTGCTGGGAACAGACGCGAGTGCTATTTGCACTGTGTATGGCAATGGGAGCGAAAGAGTGATTCCTTACCAGAAAACAACTGTTGCTCGTAGGACCAGAAACTGCATGTGATTCAACTCCATTTCTGACTGGGAAACAAACACTAGCTCTCCTAACAAGAATCACACTCTGCTTTTGAGAAAAGAGCACTCTTCTACTCTACTGTGTTTCCTATGGGGTCCGAACAGTGAGCTTGCTCAGAACATAAAACTGTGCTTCCTATGTTCACGGGCCATATCGAGTTCAACTCTGCTTAGGAAATTGACAAGAACAGTAGCTTCTCTTCAGTCCAATACACTGTACTTGCTGGGAACAGACGCGAGTGCTATTTGCACTGTGTATGGCAATGGGAGCCCAATAGTGACTTTCCTTACTAGAAAACAAATCTTGCTCATAAACCAAAAACTGCATGTGCTTCAACTCCATTTAGGACTGGGAAACAAATGCTAGCTCACCTTACAAGAAACACACTCTGATTTTGAGAAAAGAGCACACTTCTACTCTACTGTGTTTCCTATAGGGCCAGAACAGTGAGCTTGCTCATAACAAAAGAACTGTGCTTCCTACACACGGGCCATGTCTAGTTCAATTCTGCTTAGGAAACTGACAAGAACACTAGATCCTCTTCAGTCCAATACATTGCACATGCTGCTAACAGACGCTAGTGCTATTTGCCCTGTGTATGACAATGGGAGCGCAATAGTGACTCTTCTTACCAGAAAACAACTCTTGCTCGTAGGACCAGAAACTGCATGTGGTTCAACTCCATTTAGGACTGGGAAACAAACACTAGCTCGCCTTACAAGAAACAAACTCTGCTTTTGGGAAAAGAGCTCTCTTCTACTCTACTGTGTTTCCTATGGGGTCCGAACATTGAGCTAACTCAGAACAAAAGAACTGTGCTTCCTACACACACGGGCCATATCTAGTACAACTCTGCTTAGGAAACTTACAAAAACAGTAGCTCCTCTTCAGTCCAATACACTGTACATGCTGGGAACAGACGCCAGTGCTATTTGCCCTGTGTATGACAATGGGAGCCCAATAGTGACTCTTTTGCCAGAAAACAACTCTTGCTTGTAGGACCAGAAACTGCATGTGATCAACTCCATTTAGGACTGGGAAAGGAATGCTAGCTCGCCTTACAGGAAACACACTCTGATTTTGAGTAAAGAGTACTCTTCTATTCTACTGTGTTTTCTATGGGGTCCGAACAGTGAGCTTGCTCAGAGAGCAAAAGAACTGTGCTTCCTACACAGACGGGCATATCTTGTTCAACTCTGCTTAGGAAACTGACAAGAACAGTAGCTCCGCTTCAGTCCAATACACTGTACTTGCTGGGAACAGACGCGAGTGCTATTTGCACTGTGTACGGCAATGGGAGAGTAATAGTGACTCTTCTTACGAGGAAACAACTCTTGCTCGTAGGACCAGAAACTGCATGTGATTAAACTCCATTTAGGACTGGGAAACAAACGCTAGCTCGCTTTACAAGAAACAAACTCTGCTTTTGAGAAAAGAGCACTCTTCTACTCTACTGTGTTTCCTATAGGGTCCAAACAGTGAGCTTGCTCAGAACAAAATAACTGTGCTTCCTACACACACGGGCCATATCTAGTTCAACTCTGCTTAGGAAACTCACGAGAACAGTAGCTCATCTTCAAAACAATACACTGTACTTGCTGGGAACAGACGCGAGTGCTATTTGCACTGTGTATTGCAATGGGAGCGCAATAGTGACTCTTCTTACCAGAAAACAACTCTTGCTCATAGGAACAGAAACCGCATGGGATTCAACTCCATTTCTGACTTGGCAACATACCCTAGCTCGCCTTACAAGAAACACACTCTGCTTTTGCGAAAAGAGCACTCTTCTACTCTACTGTGTTTCCTATAGGGCAGAACAGTGAGCTTGCTCAGAACAAAAGAAGTGTGCTTCCTACACACACGGGCCATATCTAGTTCAACTCTGCTTAGGAAACTGACAAGAACAGTAGCTCCTCTTCAGTCCAATACACTGTACATGCTGGGAACCGACACCAGTGCTATTTGCCCTGTGTATGACAATGGGAGTGCAATAGTGACTCTTCTTACCAGAAAACAACTCTTTCTCATAGGACAAGAAACTGCATGTGATTCAACTCCATTTAGGACTGGGAAACAAAGGCTAGCTCCCCTTACAAGAAACACACTCTGCTTTTGAGAAAAGAGTACTCTTCTAGTCTACTGTGTTTTCTATGGGGTCCGAACAGTGAGCTTGCTAAGAGCAAAAGAACTGTGCTTCCTACACACAAAGGCATATCTAGTTCAACTCTGCTTAGGAAACTGACAAGAACAGTTACTCCGCTTCAGTCCAATACACTGTACATGCTGAGAAAAGACGCAAGAGCTATTTGCACTGTATATGGCAATGGGAAAGTAATAGAGACTCTTCTTACCAGGAAACAACTCTTGCTCGTAGGACTGAAACTGCATGTGATTCAACTCCATTTAGGACTGGGAAACAAACGCTAGCTCGCCTTACAAGAAACACACTCTGCTTTTGAGAAAAGAGCACTCTTCTACTCTACTGTGTTTCCTATGGGGTCCAAACAATGAGCTTCCTCAGAACAAAAGAACTGAGCTTCCTACACACACGGGCCATATCTAGATTAACTCTGCTTAGGAAACTGACAAGAACAGTAGCTCCTCTTCAGAACAATACACTGTACTTGCTGGGAACAGACGCGAGTGCTATTTGCCCTGTGTATGGCAAAGGGAGTGCAATAGTGACTTTCCTTACCAGAAAACAACTCTTGCTCGTAAACCAAAAACTGCATGTGATTCAACTCCATTTAGGACTGGGAAACAAACACTAGCTCGCCTTAAAAGGAACACACTCTGCTTTTGAGAAAAGAGCACTCCTGTACTCTACTGTGTTTCCTATGGAGTCTGAACAGTGAGCTTGCTTTGAACAAAAGAACTGTGCTTCCTACATACACGGGCCATATCTAGTTCAACTCTACTTAGGAAACTGACAAGAACAGCAGCTCCTCTTCAGTCCAATACACTGTACTAGCTGGGAACAGACGCGAGTGCTATTTGCACTGTGTATGGCAATGGGAGCGCAATAGTGACTTTCCTTACAAGAAAACAAATCTTGCTCGTAAACCAAAAACTGCATGTGCTTCAACTCCATTTAGGACTGGGAAACAAATGCTAGCTCACCTTACAAGAAACACACTCTGATTTTGAGAAAAGAGCACACTTCTACTCTACTGTGTTTCCTATGGGGCCAGAACAGTGAGCTTGCTCATAACAAAAGAACTGTGCTTCCTACACACGGGCCATGTCTAGTTCAATTCTGCTTAGGAAACTGACAAGAACAGTAGATCCTCTTCAGTCCAATACATTGCACGTGCTGCTAACAGACGCTAGTGCTTTTTGCCCTGTGTATGACAATGGGAACGCAATAGTGACTCTTCTTACCAGAAAACAACTCTTGCTTGTAGGACCAGAAACTGCATGTGGTTCAACTCCATTTAGGACTGGGAAACAAACACTAGCTCGCCTTACAAGAAACACACTCTGCTTTTGAGAAAAGAGCACTCTTCTACTCTACTGTGTTTCCTATGGGGTCCTAACAGTGAGCTTGCTCAGAACAAATGAACTGTGATTCCTACACAAACGGGCCATATCTAGTTCAACTCTGCTTAGAAAACTGAAAAGAACAGTAGCTCCTCTTCAGTCCAATACACTGTACTTGCTGGGAAAAGACGCGAGTGCTAATTTCACTGTGTATGGCATTGGGAGCACAAGAGTGACTTTCCTTACCAGAAAACAACTCTTGTTCGTAGGACCAAATACTGCATGTGTTTCAACTCCATTAAGGACTGGGAAACAAACGCTAGCTTGTCTTACAAGAAACACACTCTGCTTTTGAGAAAAGAGCACTCTTCTACGCTACTGTGTTTACTATATGGCTAGAAGAGTGAGCTTGCTCAGAACAAAAGAACTGTGCTTCCTACACACACGGCCATATCTAGTTCAATTCTGGTTAGGAAACTGATAAGAACAGTAGATCCTCTTCAGTCCAATACACTGTACTTGCTGGGAACAGACGCCAGTGCTATTTGTCCTTTGTATGACAATGGGAGCGCAATAGTGACTCTTCTTTCGAGAAAACAACTCTTGCTCATAGGACCAGAAACTGCATGTGATTCAACTCCATTAAGGACTAGGAAAAAAACGCTAGCTCACCTTACAAGAAACACACTCTGTTTTTGAGAAAAGAGCACTCTTCTACACTACAGTGTTGCCTATGGGGTCTGAACAGTGAGCTAGCTCAGAACAAAAGAACTGTGATTCCTACACTCAACGGCCATATCTAGTACAACTCTGCTTAGGAAACATACAAGAACAGTAGCTCCTCTTCCGTCCAATACACTGTACTTGCTGGGAACAGACGCGAGTGCTATTTGCACTGTGTATAGCAATGGGAGCGCAATGGTGACTCTTCATACCAGAAAACAACTCTTGCTCGTAGGAATAGAAACTACATGGGCTTCAACTCCATTTACGACTGGGAAACAAATGCTAGATCACCTTACAAGAAACACACTCTGCTTTTGGGAAAAGGGCACTCTTCTACTCTACTGTGTTTCCTATGGGGTCCGAACAGTGAGCTTGCTCAGAACAAAAGAACGGTGCTTCCTACACACACGGGCCATATCTACTTCAACTCTGCTTAGGAAACTGACAAGAGCTGTAGCTCCTCTTCAGTCCAATACACTGTACTTGCTGGGAACAGACGCCAGTGCTATTTTCACTGTGTATGGCATTGGGAGTGCAACAGTGACTTTCCTTACCAGAAAACAACTCTTGCTCGTAGTACCAAAAACTGCATGTGATTCAAATCCATTTAGGACTGGGAAACAAACGCTAGCTCGCCTTACAAGAAACACACTCTGCTTTTGAGGAAAGAGCACTCTTCTAATCTACTGTGTTTCCTGTAGGGCCAGAAGAGTGAGCTTGCTCAGAACAAAAGAACTGTGCTTCCTACACACAAGGCCATATCTAGTTCAATTCTGCTTAGGAAACTAACAACTACAGTAGATCCTCTTCAGTCCAATACACTGTACTTGCTGGGAACAGACGCCAGTGCTATTTGCCCTGTGTATGACAAAGGGAGCGCAATAGTGACTCTTCTTACCAGAAAACAACTCTTGCTCGTAGGACCAGAAACTGCATGTGATTCAACTCCCTTTAGGACTGTGAAAAAAAACGCTAGCTCGCCTTACAAGAAACAAACTCTGCTTTTGAGAAAAGACACTCTTCTACTCTACTGTGTTTCCTATAGCGCCAGAACTGTGAGCTGGCTCAGAACAAAAGAACTGTGCTTCCTACACACACAGTCATATTAGTTCAATTCTGCCTAGGAAACTGACAAGAACAGTAGATCCTCCTCAGTACAATACACTGTACATGCTCGGAAAAGACGCCAGTGCTATTTGCCCTGTGTATGACAATGGGAGCGCAATAGTGACTCTTTTGCCAGAAAACAACTCTTGCTCGTAGGTCCAGAAACTGCATGTGATCAACTCCATTTAGGACTGCGAAAGGAACGCTAGCTTGCCTTACAGGAAACACACTCTGCTTTTGAGTAAAGAGTACTCTTCTATTCTACTGTGTTTTCTATGGGGTCCGAACAGTGAGTTTGCTCAGAGCAAAAGAACTGTGCTTCCTACACAGACGGGCATATCTTGTTCAACTCTGCTTAGGAAAATTACAAGAACAGTAGCTCTGGTTCAGTCCAATACACTGTACTTGCTGGGAACAGACGGGAGTGCTATTTGCACTGTGTATGGCAATGGGAGAGTAATACTCACTCTTCTTACCAGGAAACAACTCTTGCTCGTAGGACCAGAATCTGCATGTGATTAAACTCCATTTAGGACTGGGAAACAATCTCTAGCTCGCCTTACAAGAAACACACTCTGCTTTTGAGAAAAGAGCACTCTTCTACTCCACTGTGTTTCCTATGGGGTCCGAACAGTGAGCTTGCTCAGAACAAAAGAACTGTGCTTCCTACACACACGGGCCATATCTAGTTACACTCTGCTTAGGAAACTCATGAGAACAGTTGCTACTCTTCAAAACAATACACTGTACTTGCTGGGAACAGACGTGAGTGCTATTTGCACTCTGTATGGCAATAGGAGCGCAATAGTGACTTTCCTTACCAGAAAACAACTCTTGCTCGTAGGACCAAAAACTGCATGTGTCTCAACTCCACTTAGGACTGGGAAACAAACGCTATCTCACCTTACAAGAAACACACTCTGCTTTTGAGAAAGGAGCACTCTTCTACTCTACTTTTTTTCCTACGGGGTCTGAACAGTGAGCTTGCTCAGAACAAAAGAAATGTGCTTCCTACATACACGGGCCATATCCAGTTCAACTCTGCTTAGGAAACTGACAAGATCAGTAGCTCCTCTTCAGTCCAATACACTGTACTTGCTGGAAAAAGACGCGAGTGCTATTTGCACTGTCTATGGCAATGGGAGCGCAATAGTGACTCCTCTTTCTAGAAAACAACTCTTGCTTGTAGGACCAAAAACTGCATGTGATTCAACTCCTTTTAGGACTGGGAAACAAACTCTAGCTTGCCTTACAAGAAACACACTCTGCTTTTCAGAAAAGAGCACTCTTCTACTCTACTGTGTTTCCTATGGGGTCTGAACAGTGAGCTTGCTCAGAACAAAAGAACTGTGCTTCCTGCACACACGGGCCATATCTAGTTCAACTCTGCTTAGGAAACTGACAAGGACAGTAGCTCCTCTTCAGTCCAATACACTGTACTTGCTGGGAACAGACGCGAGTGCTATTTGCACTGTGTATTGAAATGGGAGCACAATAGTGACTCTTCTTACCAGAAAACAACTCTTGCTCGTAGGACCAGAAACTGCATGGGATTCAACTCCATTTAGGACTGGGAAAAAAATCGCTAGCTCGCCTTTCAAGAAACAAACTCTGCTTTTGAGAAAAGAGCACTCTTCTACTCTACTGTGTTTCCTATAGGGCCAGAACTGTGAGCTTGCTCAGAACAAAAGAACTGTGCTTCCTACACACAGAGCCATATCTAGTTCAATTCTGCCTAGGAAACTGACAGGAACAGTAGATCCTCTTCAGTCCAATACACTGTACATGCTGGGAACAGACGCCAGTGCTATTTGCCCTGTGTATGGCAATGGGAGCACAATAGCACTCTTCTTACCAGAAAACAACTCTTGTTTGTAGAACCAGAAACTGCATGTGATTCAAGTCCATTTACGATTGGGAAACATACGCTAGCTAGCCTTACAAGAAACACACTCTGCATTTGAGAAAAGAGCACTCATCATCTCTACTGTGTTTCCTATGGGGTCCGAACAGTGAGCTTGCTCAGAAAAAAAGAACTTTGCTTCCTACACACACGGGGCATATCTAGTTCAACTCTGCTTAGGAAAATGACAAGTACAATAGCTCCTCTTCAGTCCAATACACTGTACTTGGTGGGAACAGACACGAGTGCTATTTGCACTGTATATTGCAATAGGAGCGCAATAGTGACTCTTCTTATCAGAAAACAACTCTTGCTCGTAGGACCAGAAACTGCATGGGATTCAATTCCATTTCTGACTGGGAAACAAACGCTAGCTCGTCTTACAAGAACCTCACTCTGCTTTTGAGAAAAGAGCACTCTCCTACTCTACTGTGTTTCCTATGGGGTCTAAACAGTGAGCTTGGTAAGAACAAAAAAACTGTGCTTCCTACACACACGGGCCATATCTAGTTCAACTCTGCTTAGGAAACTGACAAGAACAGTAGCTCCTCTTCAGTCCAATACACGGTATTTGCTGGGAACAGACGCGAGTGCTATTTGCACTGTGTATGGCAATGGGAGCGAAAGAGTGATTCCTTACCAGAAAACAATTGTTGCTCATAGGACCAGAAACTGCATGTGATTCAACTCCATTTCTGACTGGGAAACAAACACTAGCTCTCCTAACAAGAAACACACTCTGCTTTTGAGAAAAGAGCACTCTTCTACTCTACTGTGTTTCCTATGGGGTCCGAACAGTGAGCTTGCTCAGAACAAAAAACTGTGCTTCCTATGTTCACGGGCCATATCGAGTTCAACTCTGCTTAGGAAACTGACAAGAATAGTAGCTTCTCTTCAGTCCAATACACTGTACTTGCTGGGAACAGACGCGAGTGCTATTTGCACTGTGTATGGCAATGGGAGCGCAATAGTGACTTTCCTTACTAGAAAACAAATCTTGCTCGTAAACCAAAAACTGCATGTGCTTCAACTCCATTTAGGACTGGGAAACAAATGCTAGCTCACCTTACAAGAAACACACTCTGATTTTGAGAAAAGAGCACACTTCTACTCTACTGTGTTTCCTATAGGGCCAGAACAGTGAGCTTGCTCATAACAAAAGAACTGTGCTTCCTACACACGGGCCATGTCTAGTTCAATTCTGCTTAGGAAACTGACAAGAACACTAGATCCTCTTCAGTCCAATACATTGCACATGCTGCTAACAGACGCTAGTGCTATTTGCCCTGTGTATGACAATGGGAGCACAATAGTGACTCTTCTTACCAGAAAACAACTCTTGCTCGTAGGACCAGAAACTGCATGTGGTTCAATTCCATTTAGGACTGGGAAACAAACACTAGCTCGACTTACTAGAAACACACTCTGCTTTTGAGAAAAGAGCTCTCTTCTACTCTACTGTGTTTCCAATGGGGTCCGAACAGTGAGCTAGCTCAGAACAAAAGAACTGTGCTTCCTACACACACGGGCCATATCTAGTACAACTCTGCTTAGGAAACTTACAAAAACAGTAGCTCCTCTTCAGTCCAATACACTGTACATGCTGGGAACAGACGCCAGTGCTATTTGCCCTGTGTATGACAATGGGAGCCCAATAGTGACTCTTTTGCCAGAAAACAACTCTTGCTTGTAGGACCAGAAACTGCATGTGATCAACTCCATTTAGGACTGGGAAAGGAATGCTAGCTCGCCTTACAGGAAACACACTCTGATTTTGAGTAAAGAGTACTCTTCTATTCTACTGTGTTTTCTATGGGGTCCGAACAGTGAGCTTGCTCAGAGAGCAAAAAAACTGTGCTTCCTACACAGACGGGCATATCTTGTTCAACTCTGCTTAGGAAACTGACAAGAACAGTAGCTCCGCTTCAGTCCAATACACTGTACTTGCTGGGAACAGACGCGAGTGCTATTTGCACTGTGTACGGCAATGGGAGAGTAATAGTGACTCTTCTTACGAGGAAACAACTCTTGCTCGTAGGACCAGAAACTGCATGTGATTAAACTCCATTTAGGACTGGGAAACAAACGCTAGCTCGCCTTACAAGAAACAAACTCTGCTTTTGAGAAAAGAGCACTCTTCTACTCTACTGTGTTTCCTATAGGGTCCAAACAGTGAGCTTGCTCAGAACAAAATAACTGTGCTTCCTACACACACGGGCCATATCTAGTTCAACTCTGCTTAGGAAACTCACGAGAACAGTAGCTCATCTTCAAAACAATACACTGTACTTGCTGGGAACAGACGCGAGTGCTATTTGCACTGTGTATTGCAATGGGAGCGCAATAGTGACTCTTCTTACCAGAAAACAACTCTTGCTCATAGGAACAGAAACCGCATGGGATTCAACTCCATTTCTGACTTGGCAACATACCCTAGCTCGCCTTACAAGAAACACACTCTGCTTTTGCGAAAAGAGCACTCTTCTACTCTACTGTGTTTCCTATAGGGCAGAACAGTGAGCTTGCTCAGAACAAAAGAAGTGTGCTTCCTACACACACGGGCCATATCTAGTTCAACTCTGCTTAGGAAACTGACAAGAACAGTAGCTCCTCTTCAGTCCAATACACTGTACATGCTGGGAACCGACACCAGTGCTATTTGCCCTGTGTATGACAATGGGAGTGCAATAGTGACTCTTCTTACCAGAAAACAACTCTTTCTCATAGGACAAGAAACTGCATGTGATTCAACTCCATTTAGGACTGGGAAACAAAGGCTAGCTCCCCTTACAAGAAACACACTCTGCTTTTGAGAAAAGAGTACTCTTCTAGTCTACTGTGTTTTCTATGGGGTCCGAACAGTGAGCTTGCTAAGAGCAAAAGAACTGTGCTTCCTACACACAAAGGCATATCTAGTTCAACTCTGCTTAGGAAACTGACAAGAACAGTTACTCCGCTTCAGTCCAATACACTGTACATGCTGAGAAAAGACGCGAGAGCTATTTGCACTGTATATGGCAATGGGAAAGTAATAGAGACTCTTCTTACCAGGAAACAACTCTTGCTCGTAGGACTGAAACTGCATGTGATTCAACTCCATTTAGGACTGGGAAACAAACGCTAGCTCGCCTTACAAGAAACACACTCTGCTTTTGAGAAAAGAGCACTCTTCTACTCTACTGTGTTTCCTATGGGGTCCAAACAATGAGCTTCCTCAGAACAAAAGAACTGAGCTTCCTACACACACGGGCCATATCTAGATTAACTCTGCTTAGGAAACTGACAAGAACAGTAGCTCCTCTTCAGAACAATACACTGTACTTGCTGGGAACAGACGCGAGTGCTATTTGCCCTGTGTATGGCAAAGGGAGTGCAATAGTGACTTTCCTTACCAGAAAACAACTCTTGCTCCTAGGACCAAAAACCGCATGTGATTCAACTCCATTTAGGACTGGGAAACAAACGCTAGCTCGCCTTACAAGAAACAAACTCTACTTTTGAGAAAAGAGCACTCTTCTACTCTACGTTTTTTCCTATGGGGTCTGAACAGTGAGCTTGCTCAGAACAAAAGAACTGTGCTTCCTACATACACGGGCCATATCTAGTTCAACTCTGCTTAGGAAACTGACAAGATCAGAAGCTCCTCTTCAGTCCAATACACTGTACTTGCTGGGAACAGACGTGAGTGCGATTTGCACTGTGTATGGCAATGGGAGCGCAATAGTGACTTTCCTTACCAGAAAACAACTGTTGCTCGTAAACCAAAAACTGCATGTGATTCAACTCCATTTAGGACTGGGAAACAAACACTAGCTCGCCTTAAAAGGAACACACTCTGCTTTTGAGAAAAGAGCACTCCTGTACTCTACTGTGTTTCCTATGGAGTCTGAACAGTGAGCTTGCTTTGAACAAAAGAACTGTGCTTCCTACATACACGGGCCATATCTAGTTCAACTCTACTTAGGAAACTGACAAGAAAAGCAGCTCCTCTTCAGTCCAATACACTGTACTAGCTGGGAACAGACGCCAGTGCTATTTGCACTGTGTATGGCAAAGGGAGCGCAATAGTGACTTTCCTTACCAGAAAACAACTCTTGCTCATAGGACCAAAAACTGCATGTGTCTCAACTCCTTTTAGGACTGGGAAACAAATGCTAGCTCGCCTTACAAGAAACACACTCTGCTTTTGAGAAAAGAGCACTCTTCTACTCTACTGTGTTTCCTAAGTTTTCCGAACAGTGAGCTTCTTCAGAACAAAAGAACTGTGCTTCCTACACACACGGGCCATATCTAGTTCAACTCTGCTTAGGAAACTGACAAGAACAGTAGCTCCTCTTCTGTCCAATACACTGTACTTGCTAGGAACAGACGCGTGTGCTATTTGCACTGTGTATGGCAATGGAAGTGTAATAGTGACTTTAATTACCAGAAAACAACTCTTGCTCGTAGGAATAGAAACTGCATGGGATTCAACTCCATTTCTGACTGGGAAACAAACACTAGCTCGCCTTACAAGAAACACACTCTGCTTTTGAGAAAAGAGCACTCTTCTTCTCTACTGTGTTTCCTATGGGGTCCGAACAGTGAGCTTGCCAGAACAAAAGAACTGTGCTTCCTACACACACGGGCCATATCTAGTTCAACTCTGCTTAGGAAACTCACGAGAACAGTAGCTCATCTTCAAAACAATACACTGTACTTGCTGGGAACAGACGCGAGTGCTATTTGCACTGTGTATTGCAATGGGAGCGCAATAGTGACTCTTCTTACCAGAAAACAACTCTTGCTCATAGGAACAGAAACCGCATGGGATTCAACTCCATTTCTGACTTGGCAACATACCCTAGCTCGCCTTACAAGAAACACACTCTGCTTTTGCGAAAAGAGCACTCTTCTACTCTACTGTGTTTCCTATAGGGCAGAACAGTGAGCTTGCTCAGAACAAAAGAAGTGTGCTTCCTACACACACGGGCCATATCTAGTTCAACTCTGCTTAGGAAACTGACAAGAACAGTAGCTCCTCTTCAGTCCAATACACTGTACATGCTGGGAACCGACACCAGTGCTATTTGCCCTGTGTATGACAATGGGAGTGCAATAGTGACTCTTCTTACCAGAAAACAACTCTTTCTCATAGGACAAGAAACTGCATGTGATTCAACTCCATTTAGGACTGGGAAACAAAGGCTAGCTCCCCTTACAAGAAACACACTCTGCTTTTGAGAAAAGAGTACTCTTCTAGTCTACTGTGTTTTCTATGGGGTCCGAACAGTGAGCTTGCTAAGAGCAAAAGAACTGTGCTTCCTACACACAAAGGCATATCTAGTTCAACTCTGCTTAGGAAACTGACAAGAACAGTTACTCCGCTTCAGTCCAATACACTGTACATGCTGAGAAAAGACGCGAGAGCTATTTGCACTGTATATGGCAATGGGAAAGTAATAGAGACTCTTCTTACCAGGAAACAACTCTTGCTCGTAGGACTGAAACTGCATGTGATTCAACTCCATTTAGGACTGGGAAACAAACGCTAGCTCGCCTTACAAGAAACACACTCTGCTTTTGAGAAAAGAGCACTCTTCTACTCTACTGTGTTTCCTATGGGGTCCAAACAATGAGCTTCCTCAGAACAAAAGAACTGAGCTTCCTACACACACGGGCCATATCTAGATTAACTCTGCTTAGGAAACTGACAAGAACAGTAGCTCCTCTTCAGAACAATACACTGTACTTGCTGGGAACAGACGCGAGTGCTATTTGCCCTGTGTATGGCAAAGGGAGTGCAATAGTGACTTTCCTTACCAGAAAACAACTCTTGCTCCTAGGACCAAAAACCGCATGTGATTCAACTCCATTTAGGACTGGGAAACAAACGCTAGCTCGCCTTACAAGAAACAAACTCTACTTTTGAGAAAAGAGCACTCTTCTACTCTACGTTTTTTCCTATGGGGTCTGAACAGTGAGCTTGCTCAGAACAAAAGAACTGTGCTTCCTACATACACGGGCCATATCTAGTTCAACTCTGCTTAGGAAACTGACAAGATCAGAAGCTCCTCTTCAGTCCAATACACTGTACTTGCTGGGAACAGACGTGAGTGCGATTTGCACTGTGTATGGCAATGGGAGCGCAATAGTGACTTTCCTTACCAGAAAACAACTGTTGCTCGTAAACCAAAAACTGCATGTGATTCAACTCCATTTAGGACTGGGAAACAAACACTAGCTCGCCTTAAAAGGAACACACTCTGCTTTTGAGAAAAGAGCACTCCTGTACTCTACTGTGTTTCCTATGGAGTCTGAACAGTGAGCTTGCTTTGAACAAAAGAACTGTGCTTCCTACATACACGGGCCATATCTAGTTCAACTCTACTTAGGAAACTGACAAGAACAGTAGATCCTCTTCAGTCCAATACACTGTACATGCTGGGAACAGACGCCAGTGCTATTTGCCTTGTGCATGGCAATGGGAGCGCAATAGTGACTATTCTTACCAGAAAACAACTCTTGCTCATAGGACCAAAAACTGCATGTGTCTCAACTCCTTTTAGGACTGGGAAACAAATGCTAGCTCGCCTTACAAGAAACACACTCTGCTTTTGAGAAAAGAGCACTCTTCTACTCTACTGTGTTTCCTATGGGGTCCGAACAGTGAGCTTGCCAGAACAAAAGAACTGTGCTTCCTACACACACGGGCCATATCTAGTTCAACTCTGCTTAGGAAACTGACAAGAACAGTAACTCCTCTTCAGTCCAATACACTGTACATGCTGGGAAGAGACGCGTGTGCTATTTGCCCTGTGTATGACAATGGGAGCATAGTAGTGATTCTTCTTACCAGAAAACAACTCTTGATCGTAGGACCAAAAACTTCATGTGATTCAACTCCTTTTAGGACTGGGAATCAACTGCTAGCTCGGCTTACAAGAAACACACTCCTCTTTTGAGAAAAGAGCATGCTTCTACTCTACTTATTTTCCTATGGGGTCTGAACAGTGAGCTTGCTCAGAACAAAAGAACTGTGCTTCCTACATACACGGGCCATATCTAGTTCAACTCTGCTTAGGAAACTGACATGATCAGTAGCTCCTCTTCAGTCCAATACACTGTACTTGCTGGGAACAGACATGAGTGCTATTTGCACTGTGTATGGCAATGGGAGCGCAATAGTGACTTTCCTTACCAGAAAACAACTCTTGCTCGTAAACCAAAAACTGCATGTGATTCAACTCCACTTAGAACTGGAAAATAAACGCTAGCTCGCCTTACAAGAAACACACTCTGCTTTTGAGAAAAGAGCATTCTTCTACTCTACTGTGTTTCCTATGGGGTCCGAACAGTGAGCATGCTCAGAACAAGACAACTGTGCTTCCTACACACACGGGCCATATCTAGTTCAACTCTGCTTAGGAAACTGACAAGAACAGTAGCTCCTCTTCAGTCCAATACACTGTACTTGCTGTGAACAGTCGCGAGTGCTATATGCACTGTGTATGACAATGGGAGCACAATAGTGACTCTTCTTACCAGAAAACAACTTTTGCTCGTAGGACCAGAAACTGCATGGGATTCAACTCCATTTCTGACTGGGAAACAAACACTAGCTCTCCTTACAAGAAACACACTCTGCTTTTGAGAAAAGAGCACTCTTCTACTCTACACTGTTTCCTATGGAATCCGAACAGTGAGCTTGCTCAGAACAAAAGAACTGTGCTTCCTACATACACGGGACATATCTAGTTCAACTCTGCGTAGGAAACTGACAAGAACAGTAGCTCCTCTTCAGTCCAATACACTGTACTTGCTGGGAACAGACGCGAGTACTATTTGCACTGTGTATTGCAAAGGGAGCGCAATAGTGACTTTCCTTACCAGAAAACAACACTTTCTTGTAGGAACAAAAACTGCATGTGATTCAACTCCATTTAGGACTGGGAAACAAACGCTAGCTCGCCTTACAAGTAACACACTCTGCTTTTGAGAAAAGAGCAGTAATTTACTCTAATGTGTTTCCTATAGGGCCAGAACAGTGAGCTTGCTCAGAACAAAAGAACTGTGATTCCTAAACTCACGGCCATATCTACTTCAAATCTGCTTAGGAAACTGACAAAAACTGTAGCTCCTCTTCAGTTCAATACACCTTCCTTGCTTGGAACAGACGCCAGTGCTATTTGCACAGTGTATGGGAATGGGAGCGCAATAGTGACTTTCCTTACCAGAAAACAACTCTTGCTCGTAGGACCAGAAATTGCATGTGATTCAACTCCATTTACGACTGGGAAACAAACGCTAGCTCGCCTTACAAGAAACACACTCTGATTTTGAGAAAAGAGCACTTTTCTACTCTAATGTGTTTCCTATAGGGCCACAACAGTGAGCGTGCTCAGAACAAAAGAACTGTGCTTCCTACACACACGGCCATATCTAGTTCAATTCTGCTTAGGAAACTGACGAGAACAATAGATCCTCTTCAGTCCAATACACTGTACATGCTGGGAACAGACGCCAGTGCTATTTACACTGTGTATGACAATGGGAGCACAATAGTGACTCTTCTTACCAGAAAACAACTCATGCTCGTAGGACCAGAAACTGCATGTGATTCAACTCCATTTAGGACTGGGAAACAAACGCTAGCTCGCCTTACAAGAACACACTCTGCTTTAGAGAAAAGAGCACTCTTCTACTCTAATGTGTTTCCTACAGGCCAGAACAGTGAGCTTGCTCAGAACAAAGAACTGTGCTTCCTACAAACAAGGGCCACATCTAGTTCAACTCTGCTTAGGAAACTGACAAGAACAGTAGCTCCTCTTCAGTCCAATACACTGTACTTGATGGGAAAAGACGCCAGTGCTATTTGCACTGTGTATGGCAATGGGAGTGCAATAGTGTCTTTCCTTACCAGAAAACATCTCTTGCTCATAGGACCAGAAACTGCATGGGATTCAACTCCATTTAGGACTGGGAAACAAACACTAGCTCGCATTACAAGAAACACACTCTGCTTTTGTAAAATGAGCACTCTTCTACCCTACAGTGTTTTTATGGGGTCTGAACAGTGAGCTTGCTCAGAAAAAAAGAACGGTGCTTCCTACACACACGGGCCATATCTACTTCAACTCTGCTTAGGAAACTGACAAGAGCAGTAGCTCCTCTTCAGTCCAATACACTGTACTTGGTTGAAACAGACGCGAGTGCTATTTGCACTGTGTATTGCAATAGGAGCTCAATAGTGACTCTTCTTATCAGAAAACATCTCTTACTAGTAGGACCAGAAACTGCATGGGATTCAACTCCATTTCTGACTGGGAAACAAACGCTAGCTCGCCTAACAAGAAACACACTCTGCTTTTGAGAAAAGAGTACTCTCCTACTCTACTGTGTATACTATGGTTTCCAAACAGTGAGCTTGCTCAGACAAAAGAACTATGCTTCCTACACACACGGGCCATATCTAGTTCAACTCTGCTTAGGAAACTGACAAGAACAGTAGCTCCTCTTCAGTCCAATACACTGTACTTGCTGGGAACAGACGCCAGTGCTATTTGCACTGTGTATGGCAATAGGAGCGCAATAGTGACTCTTCTTATCAGAAAACAACTCTTGCTCGTAGGACCAGAAACTGCATGGGATTCAACTCCATTTCTGACTGGGAAACAAACACTAGCTCTGCTTACAAGAAACACACTCTGCTTTTGAGAAAGGAGCACTCTTCTACTCTACTGTGTTTCCTATGGGGTCTGAACAGGGAGCTTGCTCAGAACAAAAGAAGTGTGCTTCCTACACACACGGGACATATCTAATTCAACTCTGCTTAGGAAACTGACAAGAACAGTAGCTCCTCTTCAGTCCAATACACTGTACATGCTGGGAACAGACGCGAGTGCTATTTGCACTGTGTATGGCAATGGGAACTCAATAGTGACTTTCCTTACCAGAAAATCACTCTTGCTCGTAGGAGCAGAAACTACATGGGATTCAACTCCTTTTCTGACTGGGAAACAAACGCTAGCTCGCCTTACAAGAAACACACTCTGCTTTTGAGAAAGAGCACTCTTCTACTCTACTGTGTTTCCTATTGGGTCTGAACAGTGAGCTTGCTCAGAACAAAAGAACTGTGGTTCCTACACACAGGGGCCATATCTAGTTCAACACTGCTTAGGAAACTGACAAGAACAGTAGCTCCACTTCAGTCCAATACACTGTCCTTCCTGGGAACACACGCGAGTGCTAATCGCACTGTTTATGGCAATGGGAGCGCAATAGTGACTTTCCTTACCAGAAAACAACTCCTGCTCATAGGACCAGACACTGCATGTGATTCAAATCCATTTAGGACTGGGAATCAAACGCTAGCTCGACTTGCAAGAAACTCACTCTGCTTTTGAGAAAAGAGCAGTCTTCTACTCTAATGTGTTTCTTACAGGGCCAGAAGAGTGAGCTTTCTCAGAACAAAAGAACTGTGCTTCCTACACACACGGGCCATATCTATTTCAACTCTGCTTAGGAAACTGACAAGAACAGTAGATCCTCTTCAGTCCAATACACTGTACATGCTGCGAACAGACGCCAGTGCTATTTGCCTTGTGCATGGCAATGGGAGCGCAATAGTGACTATTCTTACCAGAAAACAACTCTTGCTCGTAGGACCAGAAACTAAATGGGATTAAACTGCATTTAGGACTGGGAAACAAACGCTAGCTTGCATTACAAGAAACACACTCTGCTTTTGAAAAATGAGCACTCTTCTACCCTACTGTGTTTTTATGGGGTCCGAAGAGTGAGCTTGCTCAGAAAAAAAGAACGGTGCTTCGTACACACACGGGCCATACCTATTTCAACTCTGCTTAGGAAACTGACAAGAGCAGTAGCTCCTCTTCCGTCCAATACACTGTACTTGGTGGAAACAGACGCGAGTGCTATTTGCACTGTGTATTGCAATAGGAGCTCAATAGTGACTCTTCTTATCAGAAAACATCTCTTGCTAGTAGGACCAGAAACTGCATGGGATTCAACTCCATTTCTGACTGGGAAACAAACGCTAGCTCGCCTTACAAGAAACTCACTCTGCTTTTGAGAAAAGAGTACTCTCCTACTCTACTGTGTTTACTATGGGTTCCAAACAGTGAGCTTGCTCAGACAAAAGAACTATGATTCCTACACACACGGGCCATATCTAGTTCAACTCTGCTTAGGAAACTGACAAGAACAGTAGCTCCTCTTCAGTCCAATACACTGTACTTGCTGGGAACAGACGCCAGTGCTATTTGCACTGTGTATGGCAATAGGAGCGCAATAGTGACTCTTCTTATCAGAAAACAACTCTTGCTCGTAGGACCAGAAACTGCATGGGATTCAACTCCATTTCTGACTGGGAAACAAACACTAGCTCTCCTTACAAGAAACACACTCTACTTTTGAGAAATGAGCACTCTTCTACCCTACTGTGTTTTTTATGGGGTCCGAAGCGTGAGCTTGCTCAGAAAAAAAGAACTGTGCTTCCTACACACACGGGCCATATCTAGTTCAACTCTGCTTAGGAAACTGACAAGAGCAGTAGCTCCTCTTCCGTCCAATACACTGTACTTGGTGGAAACCGACGCAAGTGCTATTTGCTCTGTGTATTGCAATGGGAGCTCAATAGTGACTTTTCTTATCAGAAAACAACTCTTGCTCGTAGGACCAGAAACTGCATGGGATTCAACACTATTTCTGACTGGGAAACAAACGCTAGCTCGCCTTACAAGAAACTCACTCTGCTTTTGAGAAAAGAGCACTCTTGTACTCTACTGAGTTTCCTATGGGGTCCAAACAGTGAGCTTGCTCAGACAAAAGAACTGTGCTTCCTACACACACGGGCCATATCTAGTTCAACTCTGCTTAGGAAACTGACAAGAACAGTAGCTCCTCTTCAGTCCAATACACTGTACTTGCTGGGAACAGACGCGAGTGCTATTTGCACTGTGTATGGCAAGGGGAGCTCAATAGTGACTCTTCTTACGAGAAAAAAACTCTTGCTCGTAGGACCGAAAACAGCATGTGATTCAACTCAATTAAGAACTGGGAAATAAACGCTAGCTCGCCTTACAAGAAACACACTCTGCTTTTGAGAAAAGAGCACTCTTCTACTCTACTGTGTTTCCTATGGGGTCCAAACAGTGAGCTTCCTCAGAACAAAAGAACTGTGCTTCCTACACACACGGGCCATATCTAGTTCAACTCTGCTTAGGAAACTCACGAGAACAGTACCTCCTCTTCAGTCCAATACACTGTACTTGCTCGGAACAGACACAAGTGCTATTTGCACTGTGTAAGCCAATGGGAACTCAATAGTGACTTTCCTTACCAGAAAATAACTCTTTCTCGTAGGAGCAGAAAATGCATGGGATTCAAATCCATTTCTGACTGGGAAACAAACACTAGCTCGCCTTACAAGAAACACACTCTGCTTTTGAGAAAGAGCACTCTTCTACTCTACTGTGTTTCCTATTGGGTCCGAACAGTGAGCTTGCTCAGAACAAAAGAACTGTGCTTCCTACACACAGGGGCCATATCTAGTTCAACACTGCTTAGGAAACTGACAAGAACAGTAGCTCCACTTCAGTCCAATACACTGTCCTTGCTGGGAACAGACGCGAGTGCTAATCGCACTGTGTATGGCAATGGGAGCGAAATAGTGACTTTCCTTACCAGAAAAAAACTCCTGCTCGTAAGACCAGAAACTGCATGTGATTCAAATTCATTTAGGACTGGGAATCAACCGCTAGCTCTCCTTACAAGAAACTCACTCTGCTTTTGAGAAAAGAGCAGTCTTCTACTCTAATGTGTTTCTTATAGTGCCAGAAGAGTGAGCTGTCTCAGAACAAAAGAACTGTGTTTCCTACACACACGGGCCATAGCTAGTTCAACTCTGCTTAGGAAACTGACAAGAACAGTAGATCCTCTTCAGTCCAATACACTGTACATGCTGGGAACAGACGCTAGTGATATTTGCCCTGTGCATGGCAATGGGAGCGCAATAGTGACTCTTCTTACCAGAAAACAACTTTTGCACGTAGGACCAGAAACTGCATGGAATTCAACTCCATTTAGGATTGGGAAACAAACGCTAGCTCGCCTAACGAGAAACACACTCTGCTTTTGAGAAAAGATCACTCTTCTACTCTATTGTGTTTCCTACAGGGCCAGAACAGTGAGCTTGCTCAGAACAAAAGAACTGTGCTTCCTATACACTCGGCCATATCTAGTTCAACTCTGCTAAGGAAACTGACAAGGACAGTAGACCCTCTTCAGTCCAATACACTGTACTTGCTGGAAGTAGACGGGAGTGCTATTTGCACTGTGTATTGCAATGGGAGCGCAATAGTGACTCTTATTACCAGAAAACACCTCTTGCTCGTAGGAACAGAAACCGCGTGGGATTCAACTCCATTTCTGACTGGGAAACAAACCCTAGCTCTCCTTACAAGAAACACACTCTGCTTTTGTGAAAAGAGCACTCCTCTACTCTACTGTGTTTCCTATAAGGTCTGAAAAGTGAGCTTGCTCAGAACAAAAGAGCTGTGCTTCCTACACACACGGGCCATATCTAGTTCAACTGTGCTTGGGAAACTGACAAGAACAGTAGCTCCTCTTCAGTCCAATACACTGTACTTGCTGGGTACAGACGCGAGTGCTATTTGCACTGTGTATGGCAATGGGAGCACAATAGTGACTTTCCTTACCAAAAAACAACTCTTGCTCGTAGGATCAAAAACTGCATGTGATTCAACTCCATTTAGGACTGGGAAACAAATGCTCGCTCGCCTTACAAGAAACAGACTCTGCTTTTGAGAAAAGATCACTCTTCTACTCTATTTTGTTTCCCATATATGCCAGAACAGTGAGCTTGCTCAGAACAAAAGAACTGTGCTTCCTAAACACACGGGTCATATCTACTTTAACTGTGCTTAGGAAACTGACAAGAACAGTAGCTCATCTTCTGTTCAATACACTGTACTTGCTGGGAACAGACGCGAGTGCTATTTGCACTGTGTATGGCAATAGCAATGCAATAGTCACTATTGTTACCAGAAAACAACTCTTGCTCGTAGGACTAGAAACTGCATGGGATTCAACTCCATTTAGGACTTGGAAACAAACGCTAGCTCTCCTTACAAGAAACACACTCTGCTTTTGAGAAAAGAGCACTCTTCTACTCTACTGTGTATCCTATGGGGTCCTAACAGTGAGCTTGTTCAGAACAAAAGAACCGTGCTTCCTACACACACCGGCCATATCTAGTTCAACTCTGCTTAGGAACCTGACAAGAACAGTAGCTCCTCTTCAGTCCAATACACTGTACTTGCTGGGAACAGACGCGTGTGCTATTTGCCCTGTGTATGACAATGGGAGCGCAATAGTGACTCTTCTTACCAGAAAACAACTCTTGCTCATAGGACCAGAAACTGCATGGGATTCAACTCCATTTCTGACTGAAAAACAAACACTAGCTCTCCTTACAAGAAACACACTCTGCTTTTGAGTAAAGAGCACTGTTGTATTCTACTGTGTTTCCTATGGGGTACGAACAGTGAGCTTGCTCAGAACAAAAGAACTGTGCTTCCTACACACATGGGCCATATCTAATTCAACTCTGCTTAGGAAACTGACAAGAACAGTAGCTCCTCTTCAGTCCAATACAGTGTACTTGCTGGGAACAGACGCGAGTGCTATTTGCACTGTGTATGGTAATGGGAACTCAATAGTGACTTTCCTTTCCAGAACACAACTCTTGCTTGTAGGACCGAAAACTGCATGTGATTCAAATCCATTTAGGACCGGGAAACAAATGCTAGCTTGCCTTACAAGAAACAGACTCTGCTTTTGAGAAAAGAGCACTCTTCTACTCTACTGTGTTTCCTATGTGGCCAGAACAATGAGCTTGCTCAGAACAAAAGAACTGTGCTTCCTACACACACGGCCATATCTAGATCAATTCTGCTTGGGACCTGACAAGAACAGTAGATTCTTTTCAGTCCAATACACTTTACATGCTGGGGACAGACGCGAGTGCTATTTGCCCTGTGCATGACAAGGGGAGCACAATAGTGACTCTTCTTACCAGAAAACAACTCTTGCTCGTAGGACCAAAAACTCCATGTGATTCAAATCCTTTTAGGACTGGGAAACAAATGCTAGCTCGCCTTACAAGAAACACACTCCTCTTTTGAGAAAAGAGCACGCTTCTACTCTACTTTTTTTCCTATGGGGTCTGGACAGTGAGCTTGCTCAGAACAAAAGAACTGTGCTTCCTACATACACGGGCCATATCTAGTTCAACTCTGCTTAGGAAACTGAAAAGATCAGTAGCTCCTCTTCAGTCCAATACACTGTACTTGCTGGGAACAGACATGAGTGCTATTTGCACTGTGTATGGCAAAGGGAGCGCAATAGTGACTTTCCTTACCAGAAAACAACTCTTGCTCGTAGGACAAAAAACTGCATGTGATTCAACTCCATTTAGGACTTGGAAACAAACGCTAGCTCACCTTACAAGAAACACACTTTGCTTTTTAGAAAAGAGCACGCTTCTACTCTACTGTGTTTCCTATGTGGTCCGAACAGTGAGCTTGCTCAGAACAAAACAACTGTGCTTCCTACACACACGGGCCATATCTAGTTCAACTCTGCTTAAGAAACTGACAAGAAAAGAGCTCCTCTTCAGTCCAATACACTGTACTTGCTGTGAACAGACGCGAGTGCTATTTGCACTGTGTAAGGCAATGGGAGCACAATAGTGACTTTCCTTACCAGAAAACAACTCTTGCTCGTAGGACAAAAAACTGCATGTGTCAACTCCATTTAGAACTGGAAAATAAACGCTAGCTCACCTTACAAGAAACACACTCTGCTTTTGAGAAAAGAGCATTCTTCTACTCTACTGTGTTTCCTAAGTGGTCCGAACAGTGAGCTTGCTCAGAACAGAAGAACTGTGCTTCCTACACAAACGGCCATATCTAGTTAAATTCTGCTTAAAAAACTGACAAGAACAGTAGCTCCTCTTCAGTCCAATACACTGTACTTGCTGGGAACAGACGCGTGTGCTATTTGCCCTGTGTATGACAATGGGAGCGCAATAGTGACTCTTCTTACCAGAAAACAACTCTTGCTCGTAGGACCAGAAACTGCATGGGATTCAACTCCATTTCTGACTGGGAAACAAACACTAGCTCTCCTTACAAGGAACACACTCTGCTTTTGAGAAAAGAGCACTCTTCTACTCTACTGTATTTCCTATGGAGTCTGAACAGTGAGCTTGCTCAGAACAAAAGAACTGTGCTTCCTACACACACGGGCCATATCTAATTCAACTCTGCTTAGGAACCTGACAAGAAAAGAGCTCCTCTTCAGTCCAATACACTGTACGTGCTGTGAATAGACGCGAGTGCTATTTGCACTGTGTATGGCAATGGGAGCGCAATAGTGATTCCTTACCAGAAAACAACTCTTGCTCCTAGGACCAGAAACTGCATGTGATTCAACTCCATTTCTGACTGGGAAACAAACACTAGCTCGGCTTACAAGAAACAGACTCTGCTTTTGAGAAAAGAGCACTCTTCTACTCTACACTGTTTCCTAAGGAATCCGAACAGTGAGCTTGCTCAGAACAAAAGAACTGTGCTTCCTACATACACGGGCCATATCTAGTTCAACTCTTCTTAGGAAACTGACAAGAACAGTAGGTCCTCTTCAGTCCCATACACTGTACTTGCTGGGTAAAGACGCGAGTGCTATTTGCACTGTGTATGGCAATGGGAGCACAATAGTGACTTTCCTTACCAAAAAACAACTCTTGCTCGTAGGATCAAAAACTGCATGTGATTCAACTCCATTTAGGACTGGGAAACAAACGCTAGATGGCCTTACAAGAAACACACTCTGCTTTTGAGAAAGGAGCACTCTTCTACTCTAATGTGTTTCCTACAGGCCAGAACAGTGAGCTTGCTTAGAAAAAAAGAACAGTGCTTCCTACACACACGGGCTATATCTAGTTCAACTCTGCTTAGGAAACTGACAAGAACAGTAGGTCCTCTTCAGTCCAATACACTGTACTTGCTGGTAACAGAGGCCAGTGCTATTTGCCCTGTGTATGACAATGGGAGCGCAAGAGTGACTCTTCTTACCAGAAAACAAATCTTGCTCATAGGACCAGAAACTCAATGGGATTCAACTCCGTTTAGGACTGGGAAACATACGCTAGCTCGCCTTACAAGAAACACACTCTACTTTTGAGAAAAGAGCACTCTTCTACTCTACTGTGTTTCCTATGGGGTCTGAACAGTGAGCTTGCTCAGAACAAAAGAACTGTGCTTCCTACACACACGGGCCATATCTAGTTCAAGTCTGCTTAGGAAACTGAAAAGAGCAGTAGCTCCTCTTCAGTCCAATACACTGTACTTGCTGGGAACAGACGCCAGTGCTATTTGCACTGTGTATGGCAATAGGAGCGCAATAGTGACTCTTCTTATCAGAAAACAACTCGTGCTCGTAGGACCAGAAACTGCATGGGATTCAACTCCATTTCTGACTGGGAAACAAACGCTAGCTCGCCTTACAAGAAACACACTCTGCTTTTGAGAAAGAGCACTCTTCTACTCTACTGTGTTTCCTATTGGGTCCGAACAGTGAGCTTGCTCAGAACAAAAGAACTGTGGTTCCTACACACAGGGGCCATATCTAGTTCAACACTGCTTAGGAAACTGACAAGAACAGTAGCTCCACTTCAGTCCAATACACTGTCCTTGCTGGGAACAGACGCGAGTGCTAATCGCACTGTGTATGGCAATGGGAGCGCAATAGTGACTTTCCTTACCAGAAAACAACTCCTGCTCGTAGGACCAGACACTGCATGTGGTTCAAATCCATTTAGGACTGGGAATCAAACGCTAGATCGACTTACAAGAATCTCACACTGCTTTGGAGAAAAGAGCAGTCTTCTACCTTAATGTGTTTCTTATAGGGCCAGAAGAGTGAGCTTTCTCAGAACAAAAGAACTGTGCTTCCTACACACACGGGCCATATCTATTTCAGCTCTGCTTAGGAAACTGACAAGAACAGTAGATCCTCTTCACTCCAATACACTGTACATGCTGGGAAGAGACGCCAGTGCTATTTGGCTTGTGCATGGCAATGGGAGCGCAATAGTGACTCTTCTTACCAGAAAACAACTCTTGCTCGTAGGACCAGAAACTAAATGGGATTAAACTCCATTTAGGATTGAGGAACAAACACTAGCTCACCTTACAAGAAACACACTCTGCTTTTGAGAAAAGATCACTCTTCTACTCTATTGTTTTTCCTATAGGGCCAGAAAAGTGAGCTTGCTCAGAACAAAAGAACTGTGCTTCCTACACACACAGGCCATATCTAGTTCAACTCTGCTTAGGAAACTGACAAGAACAGTAGCTCCTCTTCAGTCCAATACACTGTACTTGCTGGAAACAAACGCAAGTGCTATCTGCACTGTGTATGGCAATGTGAGCACAATAGTGACTTTCCTTACCAGAAAACAACTCTTGCTCGTAGGACCAAAAACTTGATGTGATTCAACTCCATTTAGGACTGGGAAACAAACGCTAGCTCGCATTACAAGAAACACACTCTGCTTTTGAGAAATGAGCACTCTTCTACCCTACTGTGTTTTTTATGGGGTCCGAACAGTGAGCTTGCTCAGAAAAAAAGAACGGTGCTTCCTACACACACGGGCCATATCTAGTTCAACTCTGCTTAGGAAACTGACAAGCAGTAGCTCCTCTTCAGTCCAATACACTGAACTTGGTGGAAACAGACGCGAGTGCTATTTGCACTGTGTATTGCAATGGGAGCTCAATAGTGACTTTTCTTATCAGAAACAACTCTTGCTCGTAGGACCAGAAACTGCATGGGATTCAACTCCATTTCTGACTGGGAAACAAACGCTAGCTCGCCTTATAAGAAACTCACTCTGCTTTTGAGAAAAGAGCACTCTCCTACTCTACTGTGTTTCCTGTGGGGTCCAAACAGTGAGCTTGCTCAGACAAAAGAACTGTGCTTCCTACACACACGGGCCATATCTAGTTCAACTCTGCTTAGGAAACTGACAAGAACTGTAGCTCCTCTTCAGTCCAACACACTGTACTTGCTGGGAACAGACGCGAGTGCTATTTGCACTGTGTATGGCAAGGGGAGCTCAATAGTGACTCTTCTTACCAGAAAAATACTCTTGCTCGTAGGACTGAAAACTGCATGTGATTCAACTCAATTAAGAACTGGTAAATAAACGCTAGCTCGCCTTACAGAAACACACTCTGCTTTTGAGTAAAGAGCACTCTTCTACTCTACTGTGTTTCCTATGGGGTCCGAACAGTGAGCTTCCTCAGAACAAAAGAACTGTGCTTCCTACACACACGGGCCATATCTAGTTCAACTCTGCTTAGGAAACTCACGAGAACAGTAGCTCATCTTCAAAACAATACACTGTACTTGCTGGGAACAGACGCGAGTGCTATTTGCACTGTGTATGGCAAAGGGAGGGCAATAGTGACTCTTCTTAGCAGAAAAAAACTCTTGCTTGTAGGACCAGAAACTGCATGGTATTCAACTCCATTTCTGACTGGGAAACAAACACTAGCTCTCCTTACAAGAAACACACTCTTCTTTTGAGAAAAGAGCACTCTTCTACTCTACTGTGTTTCCTATGGGGTCTGAACAGGGAGCTTGCTTAGAACAAAGAACTGTGCTTCCTACACACACGGGACATATCTAATTCAACTCTGCTTAGGAAACTGACAAGAACAGTAGCTCCTCTTCAGTCCAATACACTGTACTTGCTAGGAACAGACACGAATGCTATTTGCACTGTGTAAGGCAATGGGAACTCAATAGTGACTTTCCTTACCAGAATATAACTCTTGCTCGTAGGTGCAGAAAATGCATGGGATTCAAATCCATTTCTGACTGGGAAACAAACACTAGCTCGCCTTACAAGAAACACACACTGCTTTTGAGAAAGAGCACTCTTCTACTCTACTGTGTTTCCTATTGGGTCCGAACAGTGAGCTTGCTCAGAACAAAAGAACTGTGCATCCTACACACAGGGGCCATATCTAGTTCAACACTGCTTAGGAAACTGACAAGAACAGTAGCTCCACTTCAGTCCAATACACTGTCCTTGCTGGGAACAGACGCGAGTGCTGATCGCACTGTGTATGGCAATGGGAGCGCAATAGTGACTTTCTTACCACAAAACAACTCCTGCTCGTAAGACCAGAAACTGCATGTGATTCAAATCCATTTAGGACTGGGAATCAAACGCTATCTCGACTTACAAGAAACTAACTCTGCTTTTGAGAAATGAGCAGTCTTCTACTCTAATGTGTTTCTTATAGGGCCAGAAGAGTGAGCTGTCTCAGAACAAAAGAACTGTGTTTCCTACACACACGGGCCATAGCTAGTTCAACTCTGCTTAGGAAACTGACAAGAACAGTAGATCCTCTTCAGTCCAATACACTGTACATGCTGGGAACAGACGCTAGTGATATTTGCCCTGTGCAAGGCAATGGGAGCACAATAGTGACTCTTCTTACCAGAAAACAACTTTTGCACGTAGGACCAGAAACTGCATGGGATTCAACTCCATTTAGGATTGGGAAACAAACGCTAGCTTGCCTTACGAGAAACACACTCTGCTTTTGAGAAAAGATCACTCTTCTACTCTATTGTGTTTCCTACAGTGCCAGAACAGTGAGCTTGCTCAGAACAAAAGAACTGTGCTTCCTATACACTCGGCCATATCTAGTTCAACTCTGCTAAGGAAACTGACAAGGACAGTAGATCCTCTTCAGTCCAATACACTGTACTTGCTGGAAGCAGAAGGGAGTGCTATTTGCACTGTGTATTGCAATGGGAGTGCAATATTGACTCTTATAACCAGAAAACACCTCTTGCTCGTAAGAACAGAAACCGCATGGGATTCAACTCCATTTCTGACTGGGAAACAAACCCTAGGTCTCCTTACAAGAAACACACTCTGCTTTTGTGAAAAGAGCACTCCTCTACTCTACTGTGTTTCCTATAGGGTCCGAAAAGTGAGCTTGCTCAGAACAAAAGAGCTGTGCTTCCTACACACACGGGCCATATCTAGTTCAACTCTGCTTGGGAAACTGACAAGAACAGTAGCTCCTCTTCAGTCCAATACACTGTACTTGCTGGGTAAAGACGCGAGTGCTATTTGCACTGTGTATGGCAATGGGAGCACAATAGTGACTTTCCTTACCAAAAAACAACTCTTGCTCGTAGGATCAAAAACTGCATGTGATTCAACTCCATTTAGGACTGGGAAACAAGTGCTCGCTCGCCTTACAAGAAACAGACTCTGCTTTTGAGAAAAGATCACTCTTCTTCTCTATTTTGTTTCCCATATATGCCAGAACAGTGAGCTTGCTCAGAACAAAAGAACTGTGCTTCCTACACACGGGTCATATCTACTTTAACTGTGCTTAGGAATCTGACAAGAACAGTAGCTCATCTTCTGTCCAATACACTGTACTTGCTGGGAACAGACGCGAGTGCTATTTGCACTGTGTATGGCAATGGGAACGCAATAGTCACTATTCTTACCAGAAAACAACTCTTGCTCGTAGGACTAGAAACTGCATGGGATTCAACTCCATTTAGGACTTGGAAACAAACGCTAGCTCTCCTTACAAGTAGCACACTCTGCTTTTGAGAAAAGAGCACTCTTCTACTCTACTGTGTTTCTTATGGGGTCTGAACAGTGAGCTTGCTCAGAATAAAAGAACTGTGCTTCCTACACACGGGCCATATCTAGTTCAACTCTGCTTAGGAACCTGACAAGAACAGTAGCTCCTCTTCAGTCCAATACACTGTACTTGCTGGGAACAGACGCGAGTACTATTTGTACTGTGTATGGCAAAGGGAGCACAATAGTGAATTTCCTTACCAGAAAACAACTCTTGGTCGTAGGACCTGAAACTGCATGTGATCAACTCCATTTAGGACTGGAAAACAAATGCTAGCTCACCTTACAAGCAACACACTCTGCTTTTGAGAAACGATCACTCTTCTACTCTACTTTTTTTCCTATGGGGTCTGAACAATGAGCTTGCTCAGAACAAAAGAACTGTGCTTCCTACATACACGGGCCATATCTAGTTCAACTCTGCTTAGGAAACTGACAAGATCAGTAGCTCCGCTTCAGTCCAATACACTGTAATTGCTGGGAACAGACGTGAGTACTATTTGCACTGTGTATGGCAATGGGAGCGCAATAGTGACTTTCCTTACCAGAAAACAACTCTTGCTCATAAACCAAAAACTGCATGTGATTCAACTCCATTTAGGACTGGGAAACAAACGCTAGATCGCCTTAAAAGAAACACACTCTGCTTTTGAGAAAAGAGCACTCTTGTACTCTACTGTGTTTCCTCTGGAGTCTGAACAATGAGCTTGCTTTGAACAAAAGAACTGTGCTTCCTACATACACGGGCCATATCTAGTTCAACTCTACTTAGGAAACTGACAAGAAAAGTAGCTCCTCTTCAGTCCAATACACTGTACTAGCCTGGAACAGACGTGAGTGCTATTTGCACTGTGTATGGCAAAGGGAGCGCAATAGTGACTTTCCTTACCAGAAAACAACTCTTGCTAATAGGACCAAAAACTGCATGTCTCAACTCCTTTTAGGACTGGGAAACAAATGCTAGCTCGCCTTACAAGAAACACACTCTGCTTTTGAGAAAAGAGACTCTTCTACTCTACTGTGTTTCCTATATGGCCAGAACAGTGAGCTTGCTCAGAACAAAAGAACTGTGCTTCCTACACACACGGCCATATCTAGATCAATTCTGCTTAGGAAACTGACAAGAACAGTAGATCCTCTTCAGTCCAATACACACTACAAGCTGGGAACAGACGCCAGTGCTATTTGCACTGTGTATGACAATGGGAGCGCAATAGTGTCTCTTCTTACCAGAAAACAACTCTTGCTCGTAGGACAAAAAACTGCATGTGATTCAACTCCATTTAGAACTGGAAAATAAACGCTAGCTCGCCTTACAAGAAACACACTCTGCTTTTGAGAAAAGAGCACACTTCTACTCTACTGTGTTTCCTATGGGGTCCGAACAGTGAGCTTGCTCAGAACAGAAGAACTGTGCTTCCTACACACGGCCATATCTAGTTAAATTCTGCTTAAAAAACTGACAAGAACAGTAGCTCCTCTTCAGTCCAATACACTGTACTTGCTGGGAACAGACGCGTGTGCTATTTGACCTGTGTATGACAATGGGAGCACAATAGTGACTCTTCTTACCAGAAAACAACTCTTGCTCATAGAACCAGAAACTGCATGGAATTCAACTCCATTTCTGACTGGGAAACAAACACTAGCTCTCCTTACAAGAAACACACTCTGCTTTTGAGAAAAGAGCACTCTTCTACTCTACTGTGTTTCCTATGGAGTCTGAACAGTGAGCTTGCTCAGAACAAAAGAACTGTGCTTCCTACACACACGGGCCATATCTAATTCAACTCTGCTTAGGAAACTGAGAAGAAAAGAGCTCCTCTTCAGTCCAATACAATGTACTTGCTGTGAATAGACGCGAGTGCTATTTGCACTGTGTATGGCAAAGGGAACGCAATAGTGACTTTCCTTACCAGAAAAAAACTCATGCTCGTAGGACCAAAAACTGCATGTGTCTCAACTCCTTTTAGGACTGGGAAACAAATGCTAGCTCTCCTTACAAGAAACACACTCTTCTTTTGAGAAAAGAGCACTCTTCTACTGTACTGTGTTTCCTAAGTTTTCCGAACAGTGACTTGTTCAGAACAAAAGAACTGTGCTTCCTACACACACGGGCCATATCTAGTTCAACTCTGCTTAGGAAACTGACAAGATCAGTAGCTCCTCTTCAGTCCAATACACTGTACTTTCTGGGAACAGACGCGTGTGCTATTTGCACTGTGTATGTCAATGGAAGCGCAATAGTTACTTTCCTTACCAGAACACAACTCTTGCTCGTAGGACCAGAAACTGCATGGGATTCAACTCCATTTCTGAATGGGAAACAAACACTAGCTCTCCTTACAAGAAACACACTCTGCTTTTGAGTAAAGAGCACTGTTCTCTTCTACTGTGTTTCCTATGGGGTCCGAACAGTGAGCTTGCTGAGAACAAAAGAACTGTGCTTCCTACACACAAGGGCCATATCTAATTCAACTCTGCTTAGGAAACTGACAAGAACAGTACCTCCTCTTCAGTCCAATACAGTGTACTTGCTGGGAACAGACGCGAGTGCTATTTGCACTGTGTATGGTAATGGGAACTCAATAGTGACTTTCCTTACCAGAACACAACTCTTGCTTGTAGGAAGGAAAACTGCATGTGATTCAACTCCATTTAGGACTGGGAAACAAACGCTAGCTCGCCTTACAAGAAACAGACTCTGCTTTTGAGAAAAGAGCACTTTTCTACTCTACTGTGTTTCTTATGTGGCCAAAACAGTGAGCTTGCTCAGAACAAAAGAACTGTGCTTCCTACACACACGGCCATATCTAGATCAATTCTGCTTAGGAAACTGACAAGAACAGTAGATCCTCTTCAGTCCAATACACACTACAACCTGGGAACAGACGCCAGTGCTATTTGCACTGTGTATGACAATGGGAGCGCAATAGTGTCTCTTCTTACCAGAAAACAACTCTTGCTTGTAGGACCAGAAACTACATGGGATTCAACTCCATTTAAGACTGGGAAACCAACGCTAGCTCGCCTTAGAAGAAACACACTCTGCTTTTGAGTAAAGAGCACTGTTCAATTCTACTGTGTTTCCTATGGGGTCCAAACAGTGAGCTTGCTCAGAACAAAAGAACTGTGCTTCCTACATACACGGGCCATACCTAGTTCAACTCTGCTTAGGAAACTGACAAGATCAGTAGCTCCTCTTCAGTCCAATACACTGTACTTGCTGGGAACAGACATGAGTGCTATTTGCACTGTGTATGGCAATGGGAGCGCAATAGTAACTTTCCTTACCAGGAAACAACTCTTGCTCATAAACCAAAAACTGCCTGTGATTCAACTCCATTTAGGACTTGGAAACAAACGCTAGCTCGCCTTACAAGAAACACACTCTGCTTTTGAGAAAAGAGCACGCTTCTACTCTACTGTGTTTCCTATGGGGTCCGAACAGTGAGCTTGCTCAGAACAAAAGAACTGTGCTTCCTACACACACGGGCCATATCTAGTTCAACTCTGCTTAGGAAACTGACAAGAAAAGAGCTCCTCTTCAGTCCAATACACTGTACTTGCTGTGAACAGACGCGAGTGCTATTGCACTGTGTATGGCAATGGGAGCACAATAGTGACTTTCCTTACCAGAAAACAACTCTTGCTCTTAGGACAAAAAACTGCATGTGATTCAACTCCATTTAGAACTGGAAAATAAACGCTAGCTCGCCTTACAAGAAACATACTCTGCTTTTGAGTAAAGAGCACTGTTCTATTCTACTGTGTTTCCTATGGGGTCCGAACAGTGAGCGTGCTCAGAACAGAAGAACTGTGCTTCCTACACACACGGGCCATATCTAATTCAACTCTGCTAAGGAAACTGACAAGAACAGTAGCTCTTCTTCAGTACAATACAGTGTACTTGCTGGGAACAGACGCGAGTGCTATTTGCACTGTGTATGGTAATGGGAACTCAATAGTGACTTTCCTTACCAGAACACAACTCTTGCTGGTAGGACCGAAAACTGCATGTGATTCAACTCCATTTAGGACTAGGAAACAAACGCTAGCTCGCCTTACAAGAAACAGACTCTGCTTTTGAGAAAAGAGCACTCTTCTACTCTACTGTGTTTCCCATGTGGCCAGAACAGTGAGCTTGCTCAGAACAAAAGAACTGTGCTTCCTACACACACGGCCATATCTAGATCAATTCTGCTTAGGAACCTGACAAGAACAGTAGATTCTTTTCAGTCCAATACACTTTACATGCTGGGAACAGACGCGAGTGCTATTTGCCCTGTGTATGACAATGGGAGCGCAATAGTGACTCTTCTTACCAGAAAACAACTCTTGCTCGTAGGACCAGAAACTGCATGTGATTCAACACCACTTAGGACTGCGAAACAATCGCTAGCTCCCCTTACAAGAAACACACTCTGCTTTTGAGAAAAGACACTCTTCTACTCTACTGTGTTTCCTATAGGTCTAGAACAGTGAGCCTGCTCAGAATAAAAGAACTGTACTTCCTACACACTCGGGCCATATCTAGTTCAATTCTGATTAGGAAACTGACAAGAACAGTAGCTCCTCTTCAGTCCAATACACCTTACTTGCTTGGAACAGACGCGAGTGTTATTTCCCCTGTGTATGACAATGGGAGCGCAATAGTGACTCTTTTTTTCAGAAAACAACTCTTGCTCGTAGGACAAGAAACTGCATGTGAATCAACTCCATTTAGGACTGGGAAACAAACACTAGCTCGCCTTACAAGAAACACAATCTGCTTTTGAGAAAAGAGCACTCTTCTACTCTACTTTTTTTCCTATGGGGTCCGAACAGTGAGCTTGCTCAGAACAAAAGAACTGTGCTTCCTACACACGGCCATATATAGTTCAATTCTGCTTAGGAAACTGACAAGAACAGTAGATCCTCTTCAGTCCAATACACTGTACTTGCTGGGAACAGGCGCGAGTGCTATTTGCACTGTGTATGGCAATGGGAGCTCAATAGTGACTCTTCTTACCAGAAAACAACTCTTGCTCGTAGGACCAGAAACTGCATGGGATTCAACTCCACTTCTGACTGGGAAACAAACACTAGCTTGCCTTACAAGAAACACACTCTGCTTTTGTGAAAAGAGCACTCTTCTACTCCACTTTTTTTCCTATGGGGTCCGAACAGTGAGCTATCTCAGAACAAAAGACCTGTGCTTCCTACACACGGCCATATATAGTTCAATTCTGCTTAGGAAACTGACAAGAACAGTAGATCCTCTTCAGTCCAATACACTGTACTTGCTGGGAACAGACGCGAGTGCTATTTGCACTGTGTATGGCAATGGGAGCTCAATAGTGACTCTTCTTACCAGAAAACAACTCTTGCTCATAGGACCAGAAACTGCATGGGATTCAACTCCACTTCTGACTGGGAAACAAACACTATCTCCCCTTACAAGAAACACACTCTGCTTTTGAGAAAATCGCACTCTTCTATTCTACTGTGTTTCCTATGTGATCCGAACAGTGAGCTTGCTGAGAACAAAAGAACTGTGCTTCCTACACACACGGCCATATATAGATCAATTCTGCTTAGGAACCTGACAAGAACAGTAGATTCTTTTCAGTCCAATACACTTTACATGCTGGGAACAGACGCGAGTGCTATTTGCCCTGTGCATGACAATGGGAGCACAACAGTGACTCTTCTTACCAGAAAACAACTCTTGCTCGTAGGACCAAAAACTGCATGTGATTCAACTCCTTTTAGGACTGGGAAACAAACGCTAGCTCGCCTTACAAGAAACAAACTCTGCTTTTGAGAAAAAAGCACTCTTCTACTCTACTTTTTTTCCTATGGGGTCTGAACAGTGAGCTTGCTCAGAAGAGAAGAACTGTGCTTCCTACACACACAGCAAATATCTAGTTCAATTCTGCTTAGGAAACTGACAAGAACAGTAGCTCCTCTTCAGTCCAATACACTGTACTTGCTGTGATCAGACGCGAGTGCTATTTGCACTGTGTATGGCAAAGGGAACGCAATAGTGACTTTCCTTACCAAAAAAACCTCATGCTCGTAGGACCAAAAACTGCATGTGTCTCAACTTCTTTTAGGACTGGGAAACAAATGCTAGCTCGCCTTACAAGAAACACACTCTGCTTTTGAGAAAAGAGCACTCTTTTACTGGACTCTGTTTCCTAAGTTTTCCGGACAGTGAGGTTGTTCAGAACAAAAGCACTGTGCTTCCTACACACACGGGCCATATGTAGTTCAACTCTGCTTAGGAAAGTGACAACATCAGTAGCTCCTCTTCAGTCCAATACACTGTACTTTCTGGGAACAGACGCGTGTGCTATTTGCACTGTGTATGGCAATGGTAGTGCAATAGTTACTTTCCTTACCAGAAAACAACTCTTGCTCGTTGGACCAGAAACTGCATGGGATTCAACTCCATTTCTGACTGGGAAACAAACACTAGCTCTCCTTACAAGAAACGCACTCTGCTTTTGAGAAAAGAGCACTCTTCTCCTCTACACTGTTTCCTATGGAATCCGAACAGTGAGCTTGCACAGAGCAAAAGAACTGTGCTTCCTACACACACGGGCCATATCTAATTCAACTCTGCTTAGGAAACTGACAAGAACAGTAGCTCCTCTTCAGTCCAATACACTGTACTGGCTTGGAACAGACACAAGTGATATTTGCACTGTGTATGGTAATGGGAACTCAATAGTGACTTTCCTTACCAGAACACAACTCTTGCTCGTAGGACCGAAAACTCCATGTGCTTCAATTCCATTTAGAACTGGGAAATAAACGCTAGCTCGCCTTACAAGAAACAGACTCTGCTTTTGAGAAAAGAGCACTCTTCTACTCTACTGTGTTTCCTATATGGCCAGAACAGTGAGTTTGCTCAGAACAAAAGAACTGTGCTTCCTTAACACACGGCCATATCTAGATCAATTCTGCTTAGGAAACTGAAAAGAACAGTAGATCCTCTTCAGTCCAATACACAGTACAAGCTGGGAACAGACGCCAGTGCTATTTGCACTGTGTATGAAAATGGGAGCGCAATAGTGTCTCTTCTTACCAGAAAACAACTCTTGATTGTAGGACCAGAAACTGCATGGGATTCAACTCCATTTAAGACTGGGAAACAAACGCTAGCTCGCCATAGAAGAAACACACTCTGCTTTTGAGAAAAGAGCACTCTTCTACTCTTCTGTTTTTCCTATGGGACCAGAACAGTGAGCTTGCTCAAAACAAAAGAACTGTGCTTGCTACACACACTGGCCGTATCTAGTTCAACTCTGCTTAGGAAACTGACAAGAACAGTAGCTCCTCTTCAGTCCAATACACTGTACTTGCTGGGAACAGACGCGAGTGCTATTTGCACTGTGTATGGCAATGGGAGCGCAATAGTGATTCCTTACCAGAAAACAACTCTTGCTCGTAGGACCAGAAACTGCATGTGATTCAACTCCATTTCTGACTGGGAAACAAACACTAGCTCGGCTTAAAAGAAACAGACTCTGCTTTTGAGAAAAGAGCACTCTTCTACTCTACACTGTTTCCTATGGATTCCGAACAGTGAGCTTGCTCAGAACAAAAGAACTGTGCTTCCTACATACACGGGCCATATCTAGTTCAACTCTTCTTAGGAAACTGACAAGAACAGTAGCTCCTCTTGAGTCCAATACACTGTACTTGCTGGGAACAGACGCGAGGGCTATTTGCACTGTGTATTGCAAAGGGAGCGCAATAGTGACTTTCCTTACCAGAAAACGACTCTTTCGTGTAGGAACAAAAACTGCATGTGATTCAACTCCATTTAGGACTGGGAAACAAACGCTAGCTCACCTTACAAGTAACACACTCTGCTTTTGAGAAAAGAGCAGTAATTTACTCTAATGTGTTTCCTATAGGGCCAGAACAGTGAGCTTGCTCAGAACAAAAGAACTGTGCTTCCTAAACACACGGCCATATCTAGTTCAACTCTGTTTAGGAAACTGACAAGAACAGTAGCTCCTCTTCAGTCCAATACACCTTACTTGCTTGGAACAGACGCGAGTGCTATTTGCACAGTGTATGGGAAAGGGAGCGCAATAGTGACTTTCCTTACCAGAAAACAACTCTTCCTTGTAGGACCAGAAATTGCATGTGATTCAACTCCATTTAGGACTGGGAAACAAACGCTAGCTCACCTTACAAGAAACACACTCTGATTGTGAGAAAAGAGCACTCTTCTACTCTAATGGTTTTCCTATAGGGCCACAACAGTGAGCATGCTCAGAACAAAAGAACTGTGCTTCCTACACACGGCCATATATAGTTCAATTCTGCTTAGGAAACTGACAAGAACAGTAGATCCTCTTCAGTCCAATACACTGTACTTGCTGGGAACAGGCGCGAGTGCTATTTGCACTGTGTATGGCAATGGGAGCTCAATAGTTACTCTTCTTACCAGAAAACAACTCTTGCTCGTAGGACCAGAAACTGCATGGGATTCAACTCCACTTCTGACTGGGAAACAAACACTAGCTTGCCTCACAAGAAACACACTCTGCTTTTGAGAAAAGAGCACTCTTCTACTCCACTTTTTTTCCTATGGGGTCCGAACAGTGAGCTATCTCAGAACAAAAGAACTGTGCTTCCTACACACGGCCATATATAGTTCAATTATGCTTAGGAAACTGACAAGAACAGTAGATCCTCTTCAGTCCAATACAAAGTACTTGCTGGGAACAGACGCGAGTGCTATTTGCACTGTGTATGGCAATGGGAGCTCAATAGTGACTCTTCTTACCAGAAAACAACTCTTGCTCATAGGACCAGAAACTGCATGGGATTCAACTCCACTTCTGACTGGGAAACAAACACTATCTCCCCTTACAAGAAACACACTCTGCTTTTGAGAAAATCGCACTCTTCTATTCTACTGTGTTTCCTATGGGATCCGAACAGTGAGCTTGCTGAGAACAAAAGAACTGTGCTTCCTACACACACGGCCATATATAGATCAATTCTGCTTAGGAACCTGACAAGAACAGTAGATTCTTTTCAGTCCAATACACTTTACATGCTGGGAACAGACGCGAGTGCTATTTGCCCTGTGCATGACAATGGGAGCACAACAGTGACTCTTCTTACCAGAAAACAACTCTTGCTCGTAGGACAAAAAACTGCATGTGCTTCAACTCCTTTTAGGACTGGGAAACAAACGCTAGATCGCCTTACAAGAAACACACTCTGCTTTTGAGAAAAAAGCACTCTTCTACTCTACTTTTTTTCCTATGGGGTCTGAACAGTGAGCTTGCTCAGAAGAGAAGAACTGTGCTTCCTACACACACAGCAAATATCTAGTTCAATTCTGCTTAGGAAACTGACAAGAACAGTAGCTCCTCTTCAGTCCAATACACTGTACGTGCTGTGAATAGACGCGAGTGCTATTTGCACTGTGTATGGCAATGGGAGCGCAATAGTGATTCCTTACCAGAAAACAACTCTTGCTCCTAGGACCAGAAACTGCATGTGATTCAACTCCATTTCTGACTGGGAAACAAACACTAGCTCGGCTTACAAGAAACAGACTCTGCTTTTGAGAAAAGAGCACTCTTCTACTCTACACTGTTTCCTAAGGAATCCGAACAGTGAGCTTGCTCAGAACAAAAGCACTGTGCTTCCTACATACACGGGCCATATCTAGTTCAACTCTTCTTAGGAAACTGACAAGAACAGTAGGTCCTCTTCAGTCCCATACACTGTACTTGCTGGGTAAAGACGCGAGTGCTATTTGCACTGTGTATGGCAATGGGAGCACAATAGTGACTTTCCTTACCAAAAAACAACTCTTGCTCGTAGGATCAAAAACTGCATGTGATTCAACTCCATTTAGGACTGGGAAACAAACGCTAGATGGCCTTACAAGAAACACACTCTGCTTTTGAGAAAGGAGCACTCTTCTACTCTAATGTGTTTCCTACAGGCCAGAACAGTGAGCTTGCTTAGAAAAAAAGAACAGTGCTTCCTACACACACGGGCTATATCTAGTTCAACTCTGCTTAGGAAACTGACAAGAACAGTAGGTCCTCTTCAGTCCAATACACTGTACTTGCTGGTAACAGAGGCCAGTGCTATTTGCCCTGTGTATGACAATGGGAGCGCAAGAGTGACTCTTCTTACCAGAAAACAAATCTTGCTCATAGGACCAGAAACTCAATGGGATTCAACTCCGTTTAGGACTGGGAAACATACGCTAGCTCGCCTTACAAGAAACACACTCTACTTTTGAGAAAAGAGCACTCTTCTACTCTACTGTGTTTCCTATGGGGTCTGAACAGTGAGCTTGCTCAGAACAAAAGAACTGTGCTTCCTACACACACGGGCCATATCTAGTTCAAGTCTGCTTAGGAAACTGAAAAGAGCAGTAGCTCCTCTTCAGTCCAATACACTGTACTTGCTGGGAACAGACGCCAGTGCTATTTGCACTGTGTATGGCAATAGGAGCGCAATAGTGACTCTTCTTATCAGAAAACAACTCGTGCTCGTAGGACCAGAAACTGCATGGGATTCAACTCCATTTCTGACTGGGAAACAAACGCTAGCTCGCCTTACAAGAAACACACTCTGCTTTTGAGAAAGAGCACTCTTCTACTCTACTGTGTTTCCTATTGGGTCCGAACAGTGAGCTTGCTCAGAACAAAAGAACTGTGGTTCCTACACACAGGGGCCATATCTAGTTCAACACTGCTTAGGAAACTGACAAGAACAGTAGCTCCACTTCAGTCCAATACACTGTCCTTGCTGGGAACAGACGCGAGTGCTAATCGCACTGTGTATGGCAATGGGAGCGCAATAGTGACTTTCCTTACCAGAAAACAACTCCTGCTCGTAGGACCAGACACTGCATGTGGTTCAAATCCATTTAGGACTGGGAATCAAACGCTAGATCGACTTACAAGAATCTCACACTGCTTTGGAGAAAAGAGCAGTCTTCTACCTTAATGTGTTTCTTATAGGGCCAGAAGAGTGAGCTTTCTCAGAACAAAAGAACTGTGCTTCCTACACACACGGGCCATATCTATTTCAGCTCTGCTTAGGAAACTGACAAGAACAGTAGATCCTCTTCACTCCAATACACTGTACATGCTGGGAAGAGACGCCAGTGCTATTTGGCTTGTGCATGGCAATGGGAGCGCAATAGTGACTCTTCTTACCAGAAAACAACTCTTGCTCGTAGGACCAGAAACTAAATGGGATTAAACTCCATTTAGGATTGAGGAACAAACACTAGCTCACCTTACAAGAAACACACTCTGCTTTTGAGAAAAGATCACTCTTCTACTCTATTGTTTTTCCTATAGGGCCAGAAAAGTGAGCTTGCTCAGAACAAAAGAACTGTGCTTCCTACACACACAGGCCATATCTAGTTCAACTCTGCTTAGGAAACTGACAAGAACAGTAGCTCCTCTTCAGTCCAATACACTGTACTTGCTGGAAACAAACGCAAGTGCTATCTGCACTGTGTATGGCAATGTGAGCACAATAGTGACTTTCCTTACCAGAAAACAACTCTTGCTCGTAGGACCAAAAACTTGATGTGATTCAACTCCATTTAGGACTGGGAAACAAACGCTAGCTCGCATTACAAGAAACACACTCTGCTTTTGAGAAATGAGCACTCTTCTACCCTACTGTGTTTTTTATGGGGTCCGAACAGTGAGCTTGCTCAGAAAAAAAGAACGGTGCTTCCTACACACACGGGCCATATCTAGTTCAACTCTGCTTAGGAAACTGACAAGCAGTAGCTCCTCTTCAGTCCAATACACTGAACTTGGTGGAAACAGACGCGAGTGCTATTTGCACTGTGTATTGCAATGGGAGCTCAATAGTGACTTTTCTTATCAGAAACAACTCTTGCTCGTAGGACCAGAAACTGCATGGGATTCAACTCCATTTCTGACTGGGAAACAAACGCTAGCTCGCCTTATAAGAAACTCACTCTGCTTTTGAGAAAAGAGCACTCTCCTACTCTACTGTGTTTCCTGTGGGGTCCAAACAGTGAGCTTGCTCAGACAAAAGAACTGTGCTTCCTACACACACGGGCCATATCTAGTTCAACTCTGCTTAGGAAACTGACAAGAACTGTAGCTCCTCTTCAGTCCAACACACTGTACTTGCTGGGAACAGACGCGAGTGCTATTTGCACTGTGTATGGCAAGGGGAGCTCAATAGTGACTCTTCTTACCAGAAAAATACTCTTGCTCGTAGGACTGAAAACTGCATGTGATTCAACTCAATTAAGAACTGGTAAATAAACGCTAGCTCGCCTTACAGAAACACACTCTGCTTTTGAGTAAAGAGCACTCTTCTACTCTACTGTGTTTCCTATGGGGTCCGAACAGTGAGCTTCCTCAGAACAAAAGAACTGTGCTTCCTACACACACGGGCCATATCTAGTTCAACTCTGCTTAGGAAACTCACGAGAACAGTAGCTCATCTTCAAAACAATACACTGTACTTGCTGGGAACAGACGCGAGTGCTATTTGCACTGTGTATGGCAAAGGGAGGGCAATAGTGACTCTTCTTAGCAGAAAAAAACTCTTGCTTGTAGGACCAGAAACTGCATGGTATTCAACTCCATTTCTGACTGGGAAACAAACACTAGCTCTCCTTACAAGAAACACACTCTTCTTTTGAGAAAAGAGCACTCTTCTACTCTACTGTGTTTCCTATGGGGTCTGAACAGGGAGCTTGCTTAGAACAAAGAACTGTGCTTCCTACACACACGGGACATATCTAATTCAACTCTGCTTAGGAAACTGACAAGAACAGTAGCTCCTCTTCAGTCCAATACACTGTACTTGCTAGGAACAGACACGAATGCTATTTGCACTGTGTAAGGCAATGGGAACTCAATAGTGACTTTCCTTACCAGAATATAACTCTTGCTCGTAGGTGCAGAAAATGCATGGGATTCAAATCCATTTCTGACTGGGAAACAAACACTAGCTCGCCTTACAAGAAACACACACTGCTTTTGAGAAAGAGCACTCTTCTACTCTACTGTGTTTCCTATTGGGTCCGAACAGTGAGCTTGCTCAGAACAAAAGAACTGTGCATCCTACACACAGGGGCCATATCTAGTTCAACACTGCTTAGGAAACTGACAAGAACAGTAGCTCCACTTCAGTCCAATACACTGTCCTTGCTGGGAACAGACGCGAGTGCTGATCGCACTGTGTATGGCAATGGGAGCGCAATAGTGACTTTCTTACCACAAAACAACTCCTGCTCGTAAGACCAGAAACTGCATGTGATTCAAATCCATTTAGGACTGGGAATCAAACGCTATCTCGACTTACAAGAAACTAACTCTGCTTTTGAGAAATGAGCAGTCTTCTACTCTAATGTGTTTCTTATAGGGCCAGAAGAGTGAGCTGTCTCAGAACAAAAGAACTGTGTTTCCTACACACACGGGCCATAGCTAGTTCAACTCTGCTTAGGAAACTGACAAGAACAGTAGATCCTCTTCAGTCCAATACACTGTACATGCTGGGAACAGACGCTAGTGATATTTGCCCTGTGCAAGGCAATGGGAGCACAATAGTGACTCTTCTTACCAGAAAACAACTTTTGCACGTAGGACCAGAAACTGCATGGGATTCAACTCCATTTAGGATTGGGAAACAAACGCTAGCTTGCCTTACGAGAAACACACTCTGCTTTTGAGAAAAGATCACTCTTCTACTCTATTGTGTTTCCTACAGTGCCAGAACAGTGAGCTTGCTCAGAACAAAAGAACTGTGCTTCCTATACACTCGGCCATATCTAGTTCAACTCTGCTAAGGAAACTGACAAGGACAGTAGATCCTCTTCAGTCCAATACACTGTACTTGCTGGAAGCAGAAGGGAGTGCTATTTGCACTGTGTATTGCAATGGGAGTGCAATATTGACTCTTATAACCAGAAAACACCTCTTGCTCGTAAGAACAGAAACCGCATGGGATTCAACTCCATTTCTGACTGGGAAACAAACCCTAGGTCTCCTTACAAGAAACACACTCTGCTTTTGTGAAAAGAGCACTCCTCTACTCTACTGTGTTTCCTATAGGGTCCGAAAAGTGAGCTTGCTCAGAACAAAAGAGCTGTGCTTCCTACACACACGGGCCATATCTAGTTCAACTCTGCTTGGGAAACTGACAAGAACAGTAGCTCCTCTTCAGTCCAATACACTGTACTTGCTGGGTAAAGACGCGAGTGCTATTTGCACTGTGTATGGCAATGGGAGCACAATAGTGACTTTCCTTACCAAAAAACAACTCTTGCTCGTAGGATCAAAAACTGCATGTGATTCAACTCCATTTAGGACTGGGAAACAAGTGCTCGCTCGCCTTACAAGAAACAGACTCTGCTTTTGAGAAAAGATCACTCTTCTTCTCTATTTTGTTTCCCATATATGCCAGAACAGTGAGCTTGCTCAGAACAAAAGAACTGTGCTTCCTACACACGGGTCATATCTACTTTAACTGTGCTTAGGAATCTGACAAGAACAGTAGCTCATCTTCTGTCCAATACACTGTACTTGCTGGGAACAGACGCGAGTGCTATTTGCACTGTGTATGGCAATGGGAACGCAATAGTCACTATTCTTACCAGAAAACAACTCTTGCTCGTAGGACTAGAAACTGCATGGGATTCAACTCCATTTAGGACTTGGAAACAAACGCTAGCTCTCCTTACAAGTAGCACACTCTGCTTTTGAGAAAAGAGCACTCTTCTACTCTACTGTGTTTCTTATGGGGTCTGAACAGTGAGCTTGCTCAGAATAAAAGAACTGTGCTTCCTACACACGGGCCATATCTAGTTCAACTCTGCTTAGGAACCTGACAAGAACAGTAGCTCCTCTTCAGTCCAATACACTGTACTTGCTGGGAACAGACGCGAGTACTATTTGTACTGTGTATGGCAAAGGGAGCACAATAGTGAATTTCCTTACCAGAAAACAACTCTTGGTCGTAGGACCTGAAACTGCATGTGATCAACTCCATTTAGGACTGGAAAACAAATGCTAGCTCACCTTACAAGCAACACACTCTGCTTTTGAGAAACGATCACTCTTCTACTCTACTTTTTTTCCTATGGGGTCTGAACAATGAGCTTACTCAGAACAAAAGAACTGTGCTTCCTACATACACGGGCCATATCTAGTTCAACTCTGCTTAGGAAACTGACAAGATCAGTAGCTCCGCTTCAGTCCAATACACTGTAATTGCTGGGAACAGACGTGAGTACTATTTGCACTGTGTATGGCAATGGGAGCGCAATAGTGACTTTCCTTACCAGAAAACAACTCTTGCTCATAAACCAAAAACTGCATGTGATTCAACTCCATTTAGGACTGGGAAACAAACGCTAGATCGCCTTAAAAGAAACACACTCTGCTTTTGAGAAAAGAGCACTCTTGTACTCTACTGTGTTTCCTCTGGAGTCTGAACAATGAGCTTGCTTTGAACAAAAGAACTGTGCTTCCTACATACACGGGCCATATCTAGTTCAACTCTACTTAGGAAACTGACAAGAAAAGTAGCTCCTCTTCAGTCCAATACACTGTACTAGCCTGGAACAGACGTGAGTGCTATTTGCACTGTGTATGGCAAAGGGAGCGCAATAGTGACTTTCCTTACCAGAAAACAACTCTTGCTAATAGGACCAAAAACTGCATGTCTCAACTCCTTTTAGGACTGGGAAACAAATGCTAGCTCGCCTTACAAGAAACACACTCTGCTTTTGAGAAAAGAGACTCTTCTACTCTACTGTGTTTCCTATATGGCCAGAACAGTGAGCTTGCTCAGAACAAAAGAACTGTGCTTCCTACACACACGGCCATATCTAGATCAATTCTGCTTAGGAAACTGACAAGAACAGTAGATCCTCTTCAGTCCAATACACACTACAAGCTGGGAACAGACGCCAGTGCTATTTGCACTGTGTATGACAATGGGAGCGCAATAGTGTCTCTTCTTACCAGAAAACAACTCTTGCTCGTAGGACAAAAAACTGCATGTGATTCAACTCCATTTAGAACTGGAAAATAAACGCTAGCTCGCCTTACAAGAAACACACTCTGCTTTTGAGAAAAGAGCACACTTCTACTCTACTGTGTTTCCTATGGGGTCCGAACAGTGAGCTTGCTCAGAACAGAAGAACTGTGCTTCCTACACACGGCCATATCTAGTTAAATTCTGCTTAAAAAACTGACAAGAACAGTAGCTCCTCTTCAGTCCAATACACTGTACTTGCTGGGAACAGACGCGTGTGCTATTTGACCTGTGTATGACAATGGGAGCACAATAGTGACTCTTCTTACCAGAAAACAACTCTTGCTCATAGAACCAGAAACTGCATGGAATTCAACTCCATTTCTGACTGGGAAACAAACACTAGCTCTCCTTACAAGAAACACACTCTGCTTTTGAGAAAAGAGCACTCTTCTACTCTACTGTGTTTCCTATGGAGTCTGAACAGTGAGCTTGCTCAGAACAAAAGAACTGTGCTTCCTACACACACGGGCCATATCTAATTCAACTCTGCTTAGGAAACTGAGAAGAAAAGAGCTCCTCTTCAGTCCAATACAATGTACTTGCTGTGAATAGACGCGAGTGCTATTTGCACTGTGTATGGCAAAGGGAACGCAATAGTGACTTTCCTTACCAGAAAAAAACTCATGCTCGTAGGACCAAAAACTGCATGTGTCTCAACTCCTTTTAGGACTGGGAAACAAATGCTAGCTCTCCTTACAAGAAACACACTCTTCTTTTGAGAAAAGAGCACTCTTCTACTGTACTGTGTTTCCTAAGTTTTCCGAACAGTGACTTGTTCAGAACAAAAGAACTGTGCTTCCTACACACACGGGCCATATCTAGTTCAACTCTGCTTAGGAAACTGACAAGATCAGTAGCTCCTCTTCAGTCCAATACACTGTACTTTCTGGGAACAGACGCGTGTGCTATTTGCACTGTGTATGTCAATGGAAGCGCAATAGTTACTTTCCTTACCAGAACACAACTCTTGCTCGTAGGACCAGAAACTGCATGGGATTCAACTCCATTTCTGAATGGGAAACAAACACTAGCTCTCCTTACAAGAAACACACTCTGCTTTTGAGTAAAGAGCACTGTTCTCTTCTACTGTGTTTCCTATGGGGTCCGAACAGTGAGCTTGCTGAGAACAAAAGAACTGTGCTTCCTACACACAAGGGCCATATCTAATTCAACTCTGCTTAGGAAACTGACAAGAACAGTACCTCCTCTTCAGTCCAATACAGTGTACTTGCTGGGAACAGACGCGAGTGCTATTTGCACTGTGTATGGTAATGGGAACTCAATAGTGACTTTCCTTACCAGAACACAACTCTTGCTTGTAGGAAGGAAAACTGCATGTGATTCAACTCCATTTAGGACTGGGAAACAAACGCTAGCTCGCCTTACAAGAAACAGACTCTGCTTTTGAGAAAAGAGCACTTTTCTACTCTACTGTGTTTCTTATGTGGCCAAAACAGTGAGCTTGCTCAGAACAAAAGAACTGTGCTTCCTACACACACGGCCATATCTAGATCAATTCTGCTTAGGAAACTGACAAGAACAGTAGATCCTCTTCAGTCCAATACACACTACAACCTGGGAACAGACGCCAGTGCTATTTGCACTGTGTATGACAATGGGAGCGCAATAGTGTCTCTTCTTACCAGAAAACAACTCTTGCTTGTAGGACCAGAAACTACATGGGATTCAACTCCATTTAAGACTGGGAAACCAACGCTAGCTCGCCTTAGAAGAAACACACTCTGCTTTTGAGTAAAGAGCACTGTTCAATTCTACTGTGTTTCCTATGGGGTCCAAACAGTGAGCTTGCTCAGAACAAAAGAACTGTGCTTCCTACATACACGGGCCATACCTAGTTCAACTCTGCTTAGGAAACTGACAAGATCAGTAGCTCCTCTTCAGTCCAATACACTGTACTTGCTGGGAACAGACATGAGTGCTATTTGCACTGTGTATGGCAATGGGAGCGCAATAGTAACTTTCCTTACCAGGAAACAACTCTTGCTCATAAACCAAAAACTGCCTGTGATTCAACTCCATTTAGGACTTGGAAACAAACGCTAGCTCGCCTTACAAGAAACACACTCTGCTTTTGAGAAAAGAGCACGCTTCTACTCTACTGTGTTTCCTATGGGGTCCGAACAGTGAGCTTGCTCAGAACAAAAGAACTGTGCTTCCTACACACACGGGCCATATCTAGTTCAACTCTGCTTAGGAAACTGACAAGAAAAGAGCTCCTCTTCAGTCCAATACACTGTACTTGCTGTGAACAGACGCGAGTGCTATTGCACTGTGTATGGCAATGGGAGCACAATAGTGACTTTCCTTACCAGAAAACAACTCTTGCTCTTAGGACAAAAAACTGCATGTGATTCAACTCCATTTAGAACTGGAAAATAAACGCTAGCTCGCCTTACAAGAAACATACTCTGCTTTTGAGTAAAGAGCACTGTTCTATTCTACTGTGTTTCCTATGGGGTCCGAACAGTGAGCGTGCTCAGAACAGAAGAACTGTGCTTCCTACACACACGGGCCATATCTAATTCAACTCTGCTAAGGAAACTGACAAGAACAGTAGCTCTTCTTCAGTACAATACAGTGTACTTGCTGGGAACAGACGCGAGTGCTATTTGCACTGTGTATGGTAATGGGAACTCAATAGTGACTTTCCTTACCAGAACACAACTCTTGCTGGTAGGACCGAAAACTGCATGTGATTCAACTCCATTTAGGACTAGGAAACAAACGCTAGCTCGCCTTACAAGAAACAGACTCTGCTTTTGAGAAAAGAGCACTCTTCTACTCTACTGTGTTTCCCATGTGGCCAGAACAGTGAGCTTGCTCAGAACAAAAGAACTGTGCTTCCTACACACACGGCCATATCTAGATCAATTCTGCTTAGGAACCTGACAAGAACAGTAGATTCTTTTCAGTCCAATACACTTTACATGCTGGGAACAGACGCGAGTGCTATTTGCCCTGTGTATGACAATGGGAGCGCAATAGTGACTCTTCTTACCAGAAAACAACTCTTGCTCGTAGGACCAGAAACTGCATGTGATTCAACACCACTTAGGACTGCGAAACAATCGCTAGCTCCCCTTACAAGAAACACACTCTGCTTTTGAGAAAAGACACTCTTCTACTCTACTGTGTTTCCTATAGGTCTAGAACAGTGAGCCTGCTCAGAATAAAAGAACTGTACTTCCTACACACTCGGGCCATATCTAGTTCAATTCTGATTAGGAAACTGACAAGAACAGTAGCTCCTCTTCAGTCCAATACACCTTACTTGCTTGGAACAGACGCGAGTGTTATTTCCCCTGTGTATGACAATGGGAGCGCAATAGTGACTCTTTTTTTCAGAAAACAACTCTTGCTCGTAGGACAAGAAACTGCATGTGAATCAACTCCATTTAGGACTGGGAAACAAACACTAGCTCGCCTTACAAGAAACACAATCTGCTTTTGAGAAAAGAGCACTCTTCTACTCTACTTTTTTTCCTATGGGGTCCGAACAGTGAGCTTGCTCAGAACAAAAGAACTGTGCTTCCTACACACGGCCATATATAGTTCAATTCTGCTTAGGAAACTGACAAGAACAGTAGATCCTCTTCAGTCCAATACACTGTACTTGCTGGGAACAGGCGCGAGTGCTATTTGCACTGTGTATGGCAATGGGAGCTCAATAGTGACTCTTCTTACCAGAAAACAACTCTTGCTCGTAGGACCAGAAACTGCATGGGATTCAACTCCACTTCTGACTGGGAAACAAACACTAGCTTGCCTTACAAGAAACACACTCTGCTTTTGTGAAAAGAGCACTCTTCTACTCCACTTTTTTTCCTATGGGGTCCGAACAGTGAGCTATCTCAGAACAAAAGACCTGTGCTTCCTACACACGGCCATATATAGTTCAATTCTGCTTAGGAAACTGACAAGAACAGTAGATCCTCTTCAGTCCAATACACTGTACTTGCTGGGAACAGACGCGAGTGCTATTTGCACTGTGTATGGCAATGGGAGCTCAATAGTGACTCTTCTTACCAGAAAACAACTCTTGCTCATAGGACCAGAAACTGCATGGGATTCAACTCCACTTCTGACTGGGAAACAAACACTATCTCCCCTTACAAGAAACACACTCTGCTTTTGAGAAAATCGCACTCTTCTATTCTACTGTGTTTCCTATGTGATCCGAACAGTGAGCTTGCTGAGAACAAAAGAACTGTGCTTCCTACACACACGGCCATATATAGATCAATTCTGCTTAGGAACCTGACAAGAACAGTAGATTCTTTTCAGTCCAATACACTTTACATGCTGGGAACAGACGCGAGTGCTATTTGCCCTGTGCATGACAATGGGAGCACAACAGTGACTCTTCTTACCAGAAAACAACTCTTGCTCGTAGGACCAAAAACTGCATGTGATTCAACTCCTTTTAGGACTGGGAAACAAACGCTAGCTCGCCTTACAAGAAACAAACTCTGCTTTTGAGAAAAAAGCACTCTTCTACTCTACTTTTTTTCCTATGGGGTCTGAACAGTGAGCTTGCTCAGAAGAGAAGAACTGTGCTTCCTACACACACAGCAAATATCTAGTTCAATTCTGCTTAGGAAACTGACAAGAACAGTAGCTCCTCTTCAGTCCAATACACTGTACTTGCTGTGATCAGACGCGAGTGCTATTTGCACTGTGTATGGCAAAGGGAACGCAATAGTGACTTTCCTTACCAAAAAAACCTCATGCTCGTAGGACCAAAAACTGCATGTGTCTCAACTTCTTTTAGGACTGGGAAACAAATGCTAGCTCGCCTTACAAGAAACACACTCTGCTTTTGAGAAAAGAGCACTCTTTTACTGGACTCTGTTTCCTAAGTTTTCCGGACAGTGAGGTTGTTCAGAACAAAAGCACTGTGCTTCCTACACACACGGGCCATATGTAGTTCAACTCTGCTTAGGAAAGTGACAACATCAGTAGCTCCTCTTCAGTCCAATACACTGTACTTTCTGGGAACAGACGCGTGTGCTATTTGCACTGTGTATGGCAATGGTAGTGCAATAGTTACTTTCCTTACCAGAAAACAACTCTTGCTCGTTGGACCAGAAACTGCATGGGATTCAACTCCATTTCTGACTGGGAAACAAACACTAGCTCTCCTTACAAGAAACGCACTCTGCTTTTGAGAAAAGAGCACTCTTCTCCTCTACACTGTTTCCTATGGAATCCGAACAGTGAGCTTGCACAGAGCAAAAGAACTGTGCTTCCTACACACACGGGCCATATCTAATTCAACTCTGCTTAGGAAACTGACAAGAACAGTAGCTCCTCTTCAGTCCAATACACTGTACTGGCTTGGAACAGACACAAGTGATATTTGCACTGTGTATGGTAATGGGAACTCAATAGTGACTTTCCTTACCAGAACACAACTCTTGCTCGTAGGACCGAAAACTCCATGTGCTTCAATTCCATTTAGAACTGGGAAATAAACGCTAGCTCGCCTTACAAGAAACAGACTCTGCTTTTGAGAAAAGAGCACTCTTCTACTCTACTGTGTTTCCTATATGGCCAGAACAGTGAGTTTGCTCAGAACAAAAGAACTGTGCTTCCTTAACACACGGCCATATCTAGATCAATTCTGCTTAGGAAACTGAAAAGAACAGTAGATCCTCTTCAGTCCAATACACAGTACAAGCTGGGAACAGACGCCAGTGCTATTTGCACTGTGTATGAAAATGGGAGCGCAATAGTGTCTCTTCTTACCAGAAAACAACTCTTGATTGTAGGACCAGAAACTGCATGGGATTCAACTCCATTTAAGACTGGGAAACAAACGCTAGCTCGCCATAGAAGAAACACACTCTGCTTTTGAGAAAAGAGCACTCTTCTACTCTTCTGTTTTTCCTATGGGACCAGAACAGTGAGCTTGCTCAAAACAAAAGAACTGTGCTTGCTACACACACTGGCCGTATCTAGTTCAACTCTGCTTAGGAAACTGACAAGAACAGTAGCTCCTCTTCAGTCCAATACACTGTACTTGCTGGGAACAGACGCGAGTGCTATTTGCACTGTGTATGGCAATGGGAGCGCAATAGTGATTCCTTACCAGAAAACAACTCTTGCTCGTAGGACCAGAAACTGCATGTGATTCAACTCCATTTCTGACTGGGAAACAAACACTAGCTCGGCTTAAAAGAAACAGACTCTGCTTTTGAGAAAAGAGCACTCTTCTACTCTACACTGTTTCCTATGGATTCCGAACAGTGAGCTTGCTCAGAACAAAAGAACTGTGCTTCCTACATACACGGGCCATATCTAGTTCAACTCTTCTTAGGAAACTGACAAGAACAGTAGCTCCTCTTGAGTCCAATACACTGTACTTGCTGGGAACAGACGCGAGGGCTATTTGCACTGTGTATTGCAAAGGGAGCGCAATAGTGACTTTCCTTACCAGAAAACGACTCTTTCGTGTAGGAACAAAAACTGCATGTGATTCAACTCCATTTAGGACTGGGAAACAAACGCTAGCTCACCTTACAAGTAACACACTCTGCTTTTGAGAAAAGAGCAGTAATTTACTCTAATGTGTTTCCTATAGGGCCAGAACAGTGAGCTTGCTCAGAACAAAAGAACTGTGCTTCCTAAACACACGGCCATATCTAGTTCAACTCTGTTTAGGAAACTGACAAGAACAGTAGCTCCTCTTCAGTCCAATACACCTTACTTGCTTGGAACAGACGCGAGTGCTATTTGCACAGTGTATGGGAAAGGGAGCGCAATAGTGACTTTCCTTACCAGAAAACAACTCTTCCTTGTAGGACCAGAAATTGCATGTGATTCAACTCCATTTAGGACTGGGAAACAAACGCTAGCTCACCTTACAAGAAACACACTCTGATTGTGAGAAAAGAGCACTCTTCTACTCTAATGGTTTTCCTATAGGGCCACAACAGTGAGCATGCTCAGAACAAAAGAACTGTGCTTCCTACACACGGCCATATATAGTTCAATTCTGCTTAGGAAACTGACAAGAACAGTAGATCCTCTTCAGTCCAATACACTGTACTTGCTGGGAACAGGCGCGAGTGCTATTTGCACTGTGTATGGCAATGGGAGCTCAATAGTTACTCTTCTTACCAGAAAACAACTCTTGCTCGTAGGACCAGAAACTGCATGGGATTCAACTCCACTTCTGACTGGGAAACAAACACTAGCTTGCCTCACAAGAAACACACTCTGCTTTTGAGAAAAGAGCACTCTTCTACTCCACTTTTTTTCCTATGGGGTCCGAACAGTGAGCTATCTCAGAACAAAAGAACTGTGCTTCCTACACACGGCCATATATAGTTCAATTATGCTTAGGAAACTGACAAGAACAGTAGATCCTCTTCAGTCCAATACAAAGTACTTGCTGGGAACAGACGCGAGTGCTATTTGCACTGTGTATGGCAATGGGAGCTCAATAGTGACTCTTCTTACCAGAAAACAACTCTTGCTCATAGGACCAGAAACTGCATGGGATTCAACTCCACTTCTGACTGGGAAACAAACACTATCTCCCCTTACAAGAAACACACTCTGCTTTTGAGAAAATCGCACTCTTCTATTCTACTGTGTTTCCTATGGGATCCGAACAGTGAGCTTGCTGAGAACAAAAGAACTGTGCTTCCTACACACACGGCCATATATAGATCAATTCTGCTTAGGAACCTGACAAGAACAGTAGATTCTTTTCAGTCCAATACACTTTACATGCTGGGAACAGACGCGAGTGCTATTTGCCCTGTGCATGACAATGGGAGCACAACAGTGACTCTTCTTACCAGAAAACAACTCTTGCTCGTAGGACAAAAAACTGCATGTGCTTCAACTCCTTTTAGGACTGGGAAACAAACGCTAGATCGCCTTACAAGAAACACACTCTGCTTTTGAGAAAAAAGCACTCTTCTACTCTACTTTTTTTCCTATGGGGTCTGAACAGTGAGCTTGCTCAGAAGAGAAGAACTGTGCTTCCTACACACACAGCAAATATCTAGTTCAATTCTGCTTAGGAAACTGACAAGAACAGTAGCTCCTCTTCAGTCCAATACACTGTACGTGCTGTGAATAGACGCGAGTGCTATTTGCACTGTGTATGGCAATGGGAGCGCAATAGTGATTCCTTACCAGAAAACAACTCTTGCTCCTAGGACCAGAAACTGCATGTGATTCAACTCCATTTCTGACTGGGAAACAAACACTAGCTCGGCTTACAAGAAACAGACTCTGCTTTTGAGAAAAGAGCACTCTTCTATTCTACACTGTTTCCTAAGGAATCCGAACAGTGAGCTTGCTCAGAACAAAAGCACTGTGCTTCCTACATACACGGGCCATATCTAGTTCAACTCTTCTTAGGAAACTGACAAGAACAGTAGGTCCTCTTCAGTCCCATACACTGTACTTGCTGGGTAAAGACGCGAGTGCTATTTGCACTGTGTATGGCAATGGGAGCACAATAGTGACTTTCCTTACCAAAAAACAACTCTTGCTCGTAGGATCAAAAACTGCATGTGATTCAACTCCATTTAGGACTGGGAAACAAACGCTAGATGGCCTTACAAGAAACACACTCTGCTTTTGAGAAAGGAGCACTCTTCTACTCTAATGTGTTTCCTACAGGCCAGAACAGTGAGCTTGCTTAGAAAAAAAGAACAGTGCTTCCTACACACACGGGCTATATCTAGTTCAACTCTGCTTAGGAAACTGACAAGAACAGTAGGTCCTCTTCAGTCCAATACACTGTACTTGCTGGTAACAGAGGCCAGTGCTATTTGCCCTGTGTATGACAATGGGAGCGCAAGAGTGACTCTTCTTACCAGAAAACAAATCTTGCTCATAGGACCAGAAACTCAATGGGATTCAACTCCGTTTAGGACTGGGAAACATACGCTAGCTCGCCTTACAAGAAACACACTCTACTTTTGAGAAAAGAGCACTCTTCTACTCTACTGTGTTTCCTATGGGGTCTGAACAGTGAGCTTGCTCAGAACAAAAGAACTGTGCTTCCTACACACACGGGCCATATCTAGTTCAAGTCTGCTTAGGAAACTGAAAAGAGCAGTAGCTCCTCTTCAGTCCAATACACTGTACTTGCTGGGAACAGACGCCAGTGCTATTTGCACTGTGTATGGCAATAGGAGCGCAATAGTGACTCTTCTTATCAGAAAACAACTCGTGCTCGTAGGACCAGAAACTGCATGGGATTCAACTCCATTTCTGACTGGGAAACAAACGCTAGCTCGCCTTACAAGAAACACACTCTGCTTTTGAGAAAGAGCACTCTTCTACTCTACTGTGTTTCCTATTGGGTCCGAACAGTGAGCTTGCTCAGAACAAAAGAACTGTGGTTCCTACACACAGGGGCCATATCTAGTTCAACACTGCTTAGGAAACTGACAAGAACAGTAGCTCCACTTCAGTCCAATACACTGTCCTTGCTGGGAACAGACGCGAGTGCTAATCGCACTGTGTATGGCAATGGGAGCGCAATAGTGACTTTCCTTACCAGAAAACAACTCCTGCTCGTAGGACCAGACACTGCATGTGGTTCAAATCCATTTAGGACTGGGAATCAAACGCTAGATCGACTTACAAGAATCTCACACTGCTTTGGAGAAAAGAGCAGTCTTCTACCTTAATGTGTTTCTTATAGGGCCAGAAGAGTGAGCTTTCTCAGAACAAAAGAACTGTGCTTCCTACACACACGGGCCATATCTATTTCAGCTCTGCTTAGGAAACTGACAAGAACAGTAGATCCTCTTCACTCCAATACACTGTACATGCTGGGAAGAGACGCCAGTGCTATTTGGCTTGTGCATGGCAATGGGAGCGCAATAGTGACTCTTCTTACCAGAAAACAACTCTTGCTCGTAGGACCAGAAACTAAATGGGATTAAACTCCATTTAGGATTGAGGAACAAACACTAGCTCACCTTACAAGAAACACACTCTGCTTTTGAGAAAAGATCACTCTTCTACTCTATTGTTTTTCCTATAGGGCCAGAAAAGTGAGCTTGCTCAGAACAAAAGAACTGTGCTTCCTACACACACAGGCCATATCTAGTTCAACTCTGCTTAGGAAACTGACAAGAACAGTAGCTCCTCTTCAGTCCAATACACTGTACTTGCTGGAAACAAACGCAAGTGCTATCTGCACTGTGTATGGCAATGTGAGCACAATAGTGACTTTCCTTACCAGAAAACAACTCTTGCTCGTAGGACCAAAAACTTGATGTGATTCAACTCCATTTAGGACTGGGAAACAAACGCTAGCTCGCATTACAAGAAACACACTCTGCTTTTGAGAAATGAGCACTCTTCTACCCTACTGTGTTTTTTATGGGGTCCGAACAGTGAGCTTGCTCAGAAAAAAAGAACGGTGCTTCCTACACACACGGGCCATATCTAGTTCAACTCTGCTTAGGAAACTGACAAGCAGTAGCTCCTCTTCAGTCCAATACACTGAACTTGGTGGAAACAGACGCGAGTGCTATTTGCACTGTGTATTGCAATGGGAGCTCAATAGTGACTTTTCTTATCAGAAACAACTCTTGCTCGTAGGACCAGAAACTGCATGGGATTCAACTCCATTTCTGACTGGGAAACAAACGCTAGCTCGCCTTATAAGAAACTCACTCTGCTTTTGAGAAAAGAGCACTCTCCTACTCTACTGTGTTTCCTGTGGGGTCCAAACAGTGAGCTTGCTCAGACAAAAGAACTGTGCTTCCTACACACACGGGCCATATCTAGTTCAACTCTGCTTAGGAAACTGACAAGAACTGTAGCTCCTCTTCAGTCCAACACACTGTACTTGCTGGGAACAGACGCGAGTGCTATTTGCACTGTGTATGGCAAGGGGAGCTCAATAGTGACTCTTCTTACCAGAAAAATACTCTTGCTCGTAGGACTGAAAACTGCATGTGATTCAACTCAATTAAGAACTGGTAAATAAACGCTAGCTCGCCTTACAGAAACACACTCTGCTTTTGAGTAAAGAGCACTCTTCTACTCTACTGTGTTTCCTATGGGGTCCGAACAGTGAGCTTCCTCAGAACAAAAGAACTGTGCTTCCTACACACACGGGCCATATCTAGTTCAACTCTGCTTAGGAAACTCACGAGAACAGTAGCTCATCTTCAAAACAATACACTGTACTTGCTGGGAACAGACGCGAGTGCTATTTGCACTGTGTATGGCAAAGGGAGGGCAATAGTGACTCTTCTTAGCAGAAAAAAACTCTTGCTTGTAGGACCAGAAACTGCATGGTATTCAACTCCATTTCTGACTGGGAAACAAACACTAGCTCTCCTTACAAGAAACACACTCTTCTTTTGAGAAAAGAGCACTCTTCTACTCTACTGTGTTTCCTATGGGGTCTGAACAGGGAGCTTGCTTAGAACAAAGAACTGTGCTTCCTACACACACGGGACATATCTAATTCAACTCTGCTTAGGAAACTGACAAGAACAGTAGCTCCTCTTCAGTCCAATACACTGTACTTGCTAGGAACAGACACGAATGCTATTTGCACTGTGTAAGGCAATGGGAACTCAATAGTGACTTTCCTTACCAGAATATAACTCTTGCTCGTAGGTGCAGAAAATGCATGGGATTCAAATCCATTTCTGACTGGGAAACAAACACTAGCTCGCCTTACAAGAAACACACACTGCTTTTGAGAAAGAGCACTCTTCTACTCTACTGTGTTTCCTATTGGGTCCGAACAGTGAGCTTGCTCAGAACAAAAGAACTGTGCATCCTACACACAGGGGCCATATCTAGTTCAACACTGCTTAGGAAACTGACAAGAACAGTAGCTCCACTTCAGTCCAATACACTGTCCTTGCTGGGAACAGACGCGAGTGCTGATCGCACTGTGTATGGCAATGGGAGCGCAATAGTGACTTTCTTACCACAAAACAACTCCTGCTCGTAAGACCAGAAACTGCATGTGATTCAAATCCATTTAGGACTGGGAATCAAACGCTATCTCGACTTACAAGAAACTAACTCTGCTTTTGAGAAATGAGCAGTCTTCTACTCTAATGTGTTTCTTATAGGGCCAGAAGAGTGAGCTGTCTCAGAACAAAAGAACTGTGTTTCCTACACACACGGGCCATAGCTAGTTCAACTCTGCTTAGGAAACTGACAAGAACAGTAGATCCTCTTCAGTCCAATACACTGTACATGCTGGGAACAGACGCTAGTGATATTTGCCCTGTGCAAGGCAATGGGAGCACAATAGTGACTCTTCTTACCAGAAAACAACTTTTGCACGTAGGACCAGAAACTGCATGGGATTCAACTCCATTTAGGATTGGGAAACAAACGCTAGCTTGCCTTACGAGAAACACACTCTGCTTTTGAGAAAAGATCACTCTTCTACTCTATTGTGTTTCCTACAGTGCCAGAACAGTGAGCTTGCTCAGAACAAAAGAACTGTGCTTCCTATACACTCGGCCATATCTAGTTCAACTCTGCTAAGGAAACTGACAAGGACAGTAGATCCTCTTCAGTCCAATACACTGTACTTGCTGGAAGCAGAAGGGAGTGCTATTTGCACTGTGTATTGCAATGGGAGTGCAATATTGACTCTTATAACCAGAAAACACCTCTTGCTCGTAAGAACAGAAACCGCATGGGATTCAACTCCATTTCTGACTGGGAAACAAACCCTAGGTCTCCTTACAAGAAACACACTCTGCTTTTGTGAAAAGAGCACTCCTCTACTCTACTGTGTTTCCTATAGGGTCCGAAAAGTGAGCTTGCTCAGAACAAAAGAGCTGTGCTTCCTACACACACGGGCCATATCTAGTTCAACTCTGCTTGGGAAACTGACAAGAACAGTAGCTCCTCTTCAGTCCAATACACTGTACTTGCTGGGTAAAGACGCGAGTGCTATTTGCACTGTGTATGGCAATGGGAGCACAATAGTGACTTTCCTTACCAAAAAACAACTCTTGCTCGTAGGATCAAAAACTGCATGTGATTCAACTCCATTTAGGACTGGGAAACAAGTGCTCGCTCGCCTTACAAGAAACAGACTCTGCTTTTGAGAAAAGATCACTCTTCTTCTCTATTTTGTTTCCCATATATGCCAGAACAGTGAGCTTGCTCAGAACAAAAGAACTGTGCTTCCTACACACGGGTCATATCTACTTTAACTGTGCTTAGGAATCTGACAAGAACAGTAGCTCATCTTCTGTCCAATACACTGTACTTGCTGGGAACAGACGCGAGTGCTATTTGCACTGTGTATGGCAATGGGAACGCAATAGTCACTATTCTTACCAGAAAACAACTCTTGCTCGTAGGACTAGAAACTGCATGGGATTCAACTCCATTTAGGACTTGGAAACAAACGCTAGCTCTCCTTACAAGTAGCACACTCTGCTTTTGAGAAAAGAGCACTCTTCTACTCTACTGTGTTTCTTATGGGGTCTGAACAGTGAGCTTGCTCAGAATAAAAGAACTGTGCTTCCTACACACGGGCCATATCTAGTTCAACTCTGCTTAGGAACCTGACAAGAACAGTAGCTCCTCTTCAGTCCAATACACTGTACTTGCTGGGAACAGACGCGAGTACTATTTGTACTGTGTATGGCAAAGGGAGCACAATAGTGAATTTCCTTACCAGAAAACAACTCTTGGTCGTAGGACCTGAAACTGCATGTGATCAACTCCATTTAGGACTGGAAAACAAATGCTAGCTCACCTTACAAGCAACACACTCTGCTTTTGAGAAACGATCACTCTTCTACTCTACTTTTTTTCCTATGGGGTCTGAACAATGAGCTTACTCAGAACAAAAGAACTGTGCTTCCTACATACACGGGCCATATCTAGTTCAACTCTGCTTAGGAAACTGACAAGATCAGTAGCTCCGCTTCAGTCCAATACACTGTAATTGCTGGGAACAGACGTGAGTACTATTTGCACTGTGTATGGCAATGGGAGCGCAATAGTGACTTTCCTTACCAGAAAACAACTCTTGCTCATAAACCAAAAACTGCATGTGATTCAACTCCATTTAGGACTGGGAAACAAACGCTAGATCGCCTTAAAAGAAACACACTCTGCTTTTGAGAAAAGAGCACTCTTGTACTCTACTGTGTTTCCTCTGGAGTCTGAACAATGAGCTTGCTTTGAACAAAAGAACTGTGCTTCCTACATACACGGGCCATATCTAGTTCAACTCTACTTAGGAAACTGACAAGAAAAGTAGCTCCTCTTCAGTCCAATACACTGTACTAGCCTGGAACAGACGTGAGTGCTATTTGCACTGTGTATGGCAAAGGGAGCGCAATAGTGACTTTCCTTACCAGAAAACAACTCTTGCTAATAGGACCAAAAACTGCATGTCTCAACTCCTTTTAGGACTGGGAAACAAATGCTAGCTCGCCTTACAAGAAACACACTCTGCTTTTGAGAAAAGAGACTCTTCTACTCTACTGTGTTTCCTATATGGCCAGAACAGTGAGCTTGCTCAGAACAAAAGAACTGTGCTTCCTACACACACGGCCATATCTAGATCAATTCTGCTTAGGAAACTGACAAGAACAGTAGATCCTCTTCAGTCCAATACACACTACAAGCTGGGAACAGACGCCAGTGCTATTTGCACTGTGTATGACAATGGGAGCGCAATAGTGTCTCTTCTTACCAGAAAACAACTCTTGCTCGTAGGACAAAAAACTGCATGTGATTCAACTCCATTTAGAACTGGAAAATAAACGCTAGCTCGCCTTACAAGAAACACACTCTGCTTTTGAGAAAAGAGCACACTTCTACTCTACTGTGTTTCCTATGGGGTCCGAACAGTGAGCTTGCTCAGAACAGAAGAACTGTGCTTCCTACACACGGCCATATCTAGTTAAATTCTGCTTAAAAAACTGACAAGAACAGTAGCTCCTCTTCAGTCCAATACACTGTACTTGCTGGGAACAGACGCGTGTGCTATTTGACCTGTGTATGACAATGGGAGCACAATAGTGACTCTTCTTACCAGAAAACAACTCTTGCTCATAGAACCAGAAACTGCATGGAATTCAACTCCATTTCTGACTGGGAAACAAACACTAGCTCTCCTTACAAGAAACACACTCTGCTTTTGAGAAAAGAGCACTCTTCTACTCTACTGTGTTTCCTATGGAGTCTGAACAGTGAGCTTGCTCAGAACAAAAGAACTGTGCTTCCTACACACACGGGCCATATCTAATTCAACTCTGCTTAGGAAACTGAGAAGAAAAGAGCTCCTCTTCAGTCCAATACAATGTACTTGCTGTGAATAGACGCGAGTGCTATTTGCACTGTGTATGGCAAAGGGAACGCAATAGTGACTTTCCTTACCAGAAAAAAACTCATGCTCGTAGGACCAAAAACTGCATGTGTCTCAACTCCTTTTAGGACTGGGAAACAAATGCTAGCTCTCCTTACAAGAAACACACTCTTCTTTTGAGAAAAGAGCACTCTTCTACTGTACTGTGTTTCCTAAGTTTTCCGAACAGTGACTTGTTCAGAACAAAAGAACTGTGCTTCCTACACACACGGGCCATATCTAGTTCAACTCTGCTTAGGAAACTGACAAGATCAGTAGCTCCTCTTCAGTCCAATACACTGTACTTTCTGGGAACAGACGCGTGTGCTATTTGCACTGTGTATGTCAATGGAAGCGCAATAGTTACTTTCCTTACCAGAACACAACTCTTGCTCGTAGGACCAGAAACTGCATGGGATTCAACTCCATTTCTGAATGGGAAACAAACACTAGCTCTCCTTACAAGAAACACACTCTGCTTTTGAGTAAAGAGCACTGTTCTCTTCTACTGTGTTTCCTATGGGGTCCGAACAGTGAGCTTGCTGAGAACAAAAGAACTGTGCTTCCTACACACAAGGGCCATATCTAATTCAACTCTGCTTAGGAAACTGACAAGAACAGTACCTCCTCTTCAGTCCAATACAGTGTACTTGCTGGGAACAGACGCGAGTGCTATTTGCACTGTGTATGGTAATGGGAACTCAATAGTGACTTTCCTTACCAGAACACAACTCTTGCTTGTAGGAAGGAAAACTGCATGTGATTCAACTCCATTTAGGACTGGGAAACAAACGCTAGCTCGCCTTACAAGAAACAGACTCTGCTTTTGAGAAAAGAGCACTTTTCTACTCTACTGTGTTTCTTATGTGGCCAAAACAGTGAGCTTGCTCAGAACAAAAGAACTGTGCTTCCTACACACACGGCCATATCTAGATCAATTCTGCTTAGGAAACTGACAAGAACAGTAGATCCTCTTCAGTCCAATACACACTACAACCTGGGAACAGACGCCAGTGCTATTTGCACTGTGTATGACAATGGGAGCGCAATAGTGTCTCTTCTTACCAGAAAACAACTCTTGCTTGTAGGACCAGAAACTACATGGGATTCAACTCCATTTAAGACTGGGAAACCAACGCTAGCTCGCCTTAGAAGAAACACACTCTGCTTTTGAGTAAAGAGCACTGTTCAATTCTACTGTGTTTCCTATGGGGTCCAAACAGTGAGCTTGCTCAGAACAAAAGAACTGTGCTTCCTACATACACGGGCCATACCTAGTTCAACTCTGCTTAGGAAACTGACAAGATCAGTAGCTCCTCTTCAGTCCAATACACTGTACTTGCTGGGAACAGACATGAGTGCTATTTGCACTGTGTATGGCAATGGGAGCGCAATAGTAACTTTCCTTACCAGGAAACAACTCTTGCTCATAAACCAAAAACTGCCTGTGATTCAACTCCATTTAGGACTTGGAAACAAACGCTAGCTCGCCTTACAAGAAACACACTCTGCTTTTGAGAAAAGAGCACGCTTCTACTCTACTGTGTTTCCTATGGGGTCCGAACAGTGAGCTTGCTCAGAACAAAAGAACTGTGCTTCCTACACACACGGGCCATATCTAGTTCAACTCTGCTTAGGAAACTGACAAGAAAAGAGCTCCTCTTCAGTCCAATACACTGTACTTGCTGTGAACAGACGCGAGTGCTATTGCACTGTGTATGGCAATGGGAGCACAATAGTGACTTTCCTTACCAGAAAACAACTCTTGCTCTTAGGACAAAAAACTGCATGTGATTCAACTCCATTTAGAACTGGAAAATAAACGCTAGCTCGCCTTACAAGAAACATACTCTGCTTTTGAGTAAAGAGCACTGTTCTATTCTACTGTGTTTCCTATGGGGTCCGAACAGTGAGCGTGCTCAGAACAGAAGAACTGTGCTTCCTACACACACGGGCCATATCTAATTCAACTCTGCTAAGGAAACTGACAAGAACAGTAGCTCTTCTTCAGTACAATACAGTGTACTTGCTGGGAACAGACGCGAGTGCTATTTGCACTGTGTATGGTAATGGGAACTCAATAGTGACTTTCCTTACCAGAACACAACTCTTGCTGGTAGGACCGAAAACTGCATGTGATTCAACTCCATTTAGGACTAGGAAACAAACGCTAGCTCGCCTTACAAGAAACAGACTCTGCTTTTGAGAAAAGAGCACTCTTCTACTCTACTGTGTTTCCCATGTGGCCAGAACAGTGAGCTTGCTCAGAACAAAAGAACTGTGCTTCCTACACACACGGCCATATCTAGATCAATTCTGCTTAGGAACCTGACAAGAACAGTAGATTCTTTTCAGTCCAATACACTTTACATGCTGGGAACAGACGCGAGTGCTATTTGCCCTGTGTATGACAATGGGAGCGCAATAGTGACTCTTCTTACCAGAAAACAACTCTTGCTCGTAGGACCAGAAACTGCATGTGATTCAACACCACTTAGGACTGCGAAACAATCGCTAGCTCCCCTTACAAGAAACACACTCTGCTTTTGAGAAAAGACACTCTTCTACTCTACTGTGTTTCCTATAGGTCTAGAACAGTGAGCCTGCTCAGAATAAAAGAACTGTACTTCCTACACACTCGGGCCATATCTAGTTCAATTCTGATTAGGAAACTGACAAGAACAGTAGCTCCTCTTCAGTCCAATACACCTTACTTGCTTGGAACAGACGCGAGTGTTATTTCCCCTGTGTATGACAATGGGAGCGCAATAGTGACTCTTTTTTTCAGAAAACAACTCTTGCTCGTAGGACAAGAAACTGCATGTGAATCAACTCCATTTAGGACTGGGAAACAAACACTAGCTCGCCTTACAAGAAACACAATCTGCTTTTGAGAAAAGAGCACTCTTCTACTCTACTTTTTTTCCTATGGGGTCCGAACAGTGAGCTTGCTCAGAACAAAAGAACTGTGCTTCCTACACACGGCCATATATAGTTCAATTCTGCTTAGGAAACTGACAAGAACAGTAGATCCTCTTCAGTCCAATACACTGTACTTGCTGGGAACAGGCGCGAGTGCTATTTGCACTGTGTATGGCAATGGGAGCTCAATAGTGACTCTTCTTACCAGAAAACAACTCTTGCTCGTAGGACCAGAAACTGCATGGGATTCAACTCCACTTCTGACTGGGAAACAAACACTAGCTTGCCTTACAAGAAACACACTCTGCTTTTGTGAAAAGAGCACTCTTCTACTCCACTTTTTTTCCTATGGGGTCCGAACAGTGAGCTATCTCAGAACAAAAGACCTGTGCTTCCTACACACGGCCATATATAGTTCAATTCTGCTTAGGAAACTGACAAGAACAGTAGATCCTCTTCAGTCCAATACACTGTACTTGCTGGGAACAGACGCGAGTGCTATTTGCACTGTGTATGGCAATGGGAGCTCAATAGTGACTCTTCTTACCAGAAAACAACTCTTGCTCATAGGACCAGAAACTGCATGGGATTCAACTCCACTTCTGACTGGGAAACAAACACTATCTCCCCTTACAAGAAACACACTCTGCTTTTGAGAAAATCGCACTCTTCTATTCTACTGTGTTTCCTATGTGATCCGAACAGTGAGCTTGCTGAGAACAAAAGAACTGTGCTTCCTACACACACGGCCATATATAGATCAATTCTGCTTAGGAACCTGACAAGAACAGTAGATTCTTTTCAGTCCAATACACTTTACATGCTGGGAACAGACGCGAGTGCTATTTGCCCTGTGCATGACAATGGGAGCACAACAGTGACTCTTCTTACCAGAAAACAACTCTTGCTCGTAGGACCAAAAACTGCATGTGATTCAACTCCTTTTAGGACTGGGAAACAAACGCTAGCTCGCCTTACAAGAAACAAACTCTGCTTTTGAGAAAAAAGCACTCTTCTACTCTACTTTTTTTCCTATGGGGTCTGAACAGTGAGCTTGCTCAGAAGAGAAGAACTGTGCTTCCTACACACACAGCAAATATCTAGTTCAATTCTGCTTAGGAAACTGACAAGAACAGTAGCTCCTCTTCAGTCCAATACACTGTACTTGCTGTGATCAGACGCGAGTGCTATTTGCACTGTGTATGGCAAAGGGAACGCAATAGTGACTTTCCTTACCAAAAAAACCTCATGCTCGTAGGACCAAAAACTGCATGTGTCTCAACTTCTTTTAGGACTGGGAAACAAATGCTAGCTCGCCTTACAAGAAACACACTCTGCTTTTGAGAAAAGAGCACTCTTTTACTGGACTCTGTTTCCTAAGTTTTCCGGACAGTGAGGTTGTTCAGAACAAAAGCACTGTGCTTCCTACACACACGGGCCATATGTAGTTCAACTCTGCTTAGGAAAGTGACAACATCAGTAGCTCCTCTTCAGTCCAATACACTGTACTTTCTGGGAACAGACGCGTGTGCTATTTGCACTGTGTATGGCAATGGTAGTGCAATAGTTACTTTCCTTACCAGAAAACAACTCTTGCTCGTTGGACCAGAAACTGCATGGGATTCAACTCCATTTCTGACTGGGAAACAAACACTAGCTCTCCTTACAAGAAACGCACTCTGCTTTTGAGAAAAGAGCACTCTTCTCCTCTACACTGTTTCCTATGGAATCCGAACAGTGAGCTTGCACAGAGCAAAAGAACTGTGCTTCCTACACACACGGGCCATATCTAATTCAACTCTGCTTAGGAAACTGACAAGAACAGTAGCTCCTCTTCAGTCCAATACACTGTACTGGCTTGGAACAGACACAAGTGATATTTGCACTGTGTATGGTAATGGGAACTCAATAGTGACTTTCCTTACCAGAACACAACTCTTGCTCGTAGGACAGAAAACTCCATGTGCTTCAATTCCATTTAGAACTGGGAAATAAACGCTAGCTCGCCTTACAAGAAACAGACTCTGCTTTTGAGAAAAGAGCACTCTTCTACTCTACTGTGTTTCCTATATGGCCAGAACAGTGAGTTTGCTCAGAACAAAAGAACTGTGCTTCCTTAACACACGGCCATATCTAGATCAATTCTGCTTAGGAAACTGAAAAGAACAGTAGATCCTCTTCAGTCCAATACACAGTACAAGCTGGGAACAGACGCCAGTGCTATTTGCACTGTGTATGAAAATGGGAGCGCAATAGTGTCTCTTCTTACCAGAAAACAACTCTTGATTGTAGGACCAGAAACTGCATGGGATTCAACTCCATTTAAGACTGGGAAACAAACGCTAGCTCGCCATAGAAGAAACACACTCTGCTTTTGAGAAAAGAGCACTCTTCTACTCTTCTGTTTTTCCTATGGGACCAGAACAGTGAGCTTGCTCAAAACAAAAGAACTGTGCTTGCTACACACACTGGCCGTATCTAGTTCAACTCTGCTTAGGAAACTGACAAGAACAGTAGCTCCTCTTCAGTCCAATACACTGTACTTGCTGGGAACAGACGCGAGTGCTATTTGCACTGTGTATGGCAATGGGAGCGCAATAGTGATTCCTTACCAGAAAACAACTCTTGCTCGTAGGACCAGAAACTGCATGTGATTCAACTCCATTTCTGACTGGGAAACAAACACTAGCTCGGCTTAAAAGAAACAGACTCTGCTTTTGAGAAAAGAGCACTCTTCTACTCTACACTGTTTCCTATGGATTCCGAACAGTGAGCTTGCTCAGAACAAAAGAACTGTGCTTCCTACATACACGGGCCATATCTAGTTCAACTCTTCTTAGGAAACTGACAAGAACAGTAGCTCCTCTTGAGTCCAATACACTGTACTTGCTGGGAACAGACGCGAGGGCTATTTGCACTGTGTATTGCAAAGGGAGCGCAATAGTGACTTTCCTTACCAGAAAACGACTCTTTCGTGTAGGAACAAAAACTGCATGTGATTCAACTCCATTTAGGACTGGGAAACAAACGCTAGCTCACCTTACAAGTAACACACTCTGCTTTTGAGAAAAGAGCAGTAATTTACTCTAATGTGTTTCCTATAGGGCCAGAACAGTGAGCTTGCTCAGAACAAAAGAACTGTGCTTCCTAAACACACGGCCATATCTAGTTCAACTCTGTTTAGGAAACTGACAAGAACAGTAGCTCCTCTTCAGTCCAATACACCTTACTTGCTTGGAACAGACGCGAGTGCTATTTGCACAGTGTATGGGAAAGGGAGCGCAATAGTGACTTTCCTTACCAGAAAACAACTCTTCCTTGTAGGACCAGAAATTGCATGTGATTCAACTCCATTTAGGACTGGGAAACAAACGCTAGCTCACCTTACAAGAAACACACTCTGATTGTGAGAAAAGAGCACTCTTCTACTCTAATGGTTTTCCTATAGGGCCACAACAGTGAGCATGCTCAGAACAAAAGAACTGTGCTTCCTACACACGGCCATATATAGTTCAATTCTGCTTAGGAAACTGACAAGAACAGTAGATCCTCTTCAGTCCAATACACTGTACTTGCTGGGAACAGGCGCGAGTGCTATTTGCACTGTGTATGGCAATGGGAGCTCAATAGTTACTCTTCTTACCAGAAAACAACTCTTGCTCGTAGGACCAGAAACTGCATGGGATTCAACTCCACTTCTGACTGGGAAACAAACACTAGCTTGCCTCACAAGAAACACACTCTGCTTTTGAGAAAAGAGCACTCTTCTACTCCACTTTTTTTCCTATGGGGTCCGAACAGTGAGCTATCTCAGAACAAAAGAACTGTGCTTCCTACACACGGCCATATATAGTTCAATTATGCTTAGGAAACTGACAAGAACAGTAGATCCTCTTCAGTCCAATACAAAGTACTTGCTGGGAACAGACGCGAGTGCTATTTGCACTGTGTATGGCAATGGGAGCTCAATAGTGACTCTTCTTACCAGAAAACAACTCTTGCTCATAGGACCAGAAACTGCATGGGATTCAACTCCACTTCTGACTGGGAAACAAACACTATCTCCCCTTACAAGAAACACACTCTGCTTTTGAGAAAATCGCACTCTTCTATTCTACTGTGTTTCCTATGGGATCCGAACAGTGAGCTTGCTGAGAACAAAAGAACTGTGCTTCCTACACACACGGCCATATATAGATCAATTCTGCTTAGGAACCTGACAAGAACAGTAGATTCTTTTCAGTCCAATACACTTTACATGCTGGGAACAGACGCGAGTGCTATTTGCCCTGTGCATGACAATGGGAGCACAACAGTGACTCTTCTTACCAGAAAACAACTCTTGCTCGTAGGACAAAAAACTGCATGTGCTTCAACTCCTTTTAGGACTGGGAAACAAACGCTAGATCGCCTTACAAGAAACACACTCTGCTTTTGAGAAAAAAGCACTCTTCTACTCTACTTTTTTTCCTATGGGGTCTGAACAGTGAGCTTGCTCAGAAGAGAAGAACTGTGCTTCCTACACACACAGCAAATATCTAGTTCAATTCTGCTTAGGAAACTGACAAGAACAGTAGCTCCTCTTCAGTCCAATACACTGTACTTGCTGTGAATAGACGCGAGTGCTATTTGCACTGTGTATGGCAAAGGGAACGCAATAGTGACTTTCCTTACCAAAAAAACCTCATGCTCGTAGGACCAAAAACTGCATGTGTCTCAACTCCTTTTAGGACTGGGAAACAAATGCTAGCTCGCCTTACAAGAAACACACTCTGCTTTTCAGAAAAGAGCACTCTTTTACTGGACTCTGTTTCCTAAGTTTTCCGGACAGTGAGGTTGTTCAGAACAAAAGCACTGTGCTTCCTACACACACGGGCCATATCTAGTTCAACTCTGCTTAGGAAAGTGACAAGATCAGTAGCTCCTCTTCAGTCCAATACACTGTACTTTCTGGGAACAGACGCGTGTGCTATTTACACTGTGTATGGCAATGGTAGCGCAATAGTTACTTTCCTTACCAGAAAACAACTCTTGCTCGTTTGACCAGAAACTGCATGGGATTCAACTCCATTTCTGACTGGGAAACAAACACTAGCTCTCCTTACAAGAAACACACTCTGCTTTTGAGAAAAGAGCACTCTTCTACTCTACTGTGTCTCCTATGGGGTCCGAACAGTGAGCTTGCTCAGAACAAAAGAACTGTGCTTCCTACACACACGGGCCATATCTAATTCAACTCTGTTTAGGAAACTGACAAGAACAGTAGCTCCTCTTCAGTCCAATACACTATACTGGCTTGGAACAGACGCAAGTGATATTTGCACTGTGTATGGTAATGGGAACTCAATAGTGACTTTCCTTACCAGAACACAACTCTTGCTCATAGGACCGAAAACTCCATGTGCTTCAATTCCATTTAGAACTGGGAAATAAACGCTAGCTCGCCTTAGAAGAAACAGACTCTGCTTTTGAGAAAAGAGCACTCTTCTACTCTACTGTGTTTCCTATATGGCCAGAACAGTGAGTTTGCTCAGAACAAAAGAACTGTGCTTCCTACACACACGGCCATATCTAGATCAATTCTGCTTAGGAAACTGACAAGAACAGTAGATCCTCTTCAGTCCAATACACAGTACAAGCTGGGAACAGACGCCAGTGCTATTTGCACTGTGTATGACAATGGGAGCGCAATAGTGTCTCTTCTTACCAGAAAACAACTCTTGATTGTAGGACCAGAAACTGCATGGGATTCAACTCCATTTAAGACTGGGAAACAAACGGTAGCTCGCCATAGAAGAAACACACTCTGCTTTTGAGAAAAGAGCACTCTTCTACTCTTCTGTTTTTCCTATGGGACCAGAACAGTGAGCTTGCTCAAAACAAAAGAACTGTGCTTGCTACACACACTGGCCGTATCTAGTTCAACTCTGCTTAGGAAACTGACAAGAACAGTAGCTCCTCTTCAGTCCAATACACTGTACTTGCTGGGAACAGACGCGAGTGCTATTTGCACTGTGTATGGCAATGGGAGCGCAATAGTGATTCCTTACCAGAAAACAACTCTTGCTCGTAGGACCAGAAACTGCATGTGATTCAACTCCATTTCTGACTGGGAAACAAACACTAGCTCGGCTTAAAAGAAACAGACTCTGCTTTTGAGAAAAGAGCACTCTTCTACTCTACACTGTTTCCTATGGATTCCGAACAGTGAGCTTGCTCAGAACAAAAGAACTGTGCTTCCTACATACACGGGCCATATCTAGTTCAACTCTTCTTAGGAAACTGACAAGAACAGTAGCTCCTCTTCAGTCCAATACACTGTACTTGCTGGGAACAGACGCGAGGGCTATTTGCACTGTGTATTGCAAAGGGAGCGCAACAGTGACTTTCCTTACCAGAAAACAACTCTTTCGTGTAGGAACAAAAACTGCATGTGATTCAACTCCATTTAGGACTGGGAAACAAACGCTAGCTCGCCTTACAAGTAACACACTCTGCTTTTGAGAAAAGAGCAGTAATTTACTCTAAAGTGTTTCCTATAGGGCCAGAACAGTGAGCTTGCTCAGAACAAAAGAACTGTGCTTCCTAAACACACGGCCATATCTAGTTCAACTCTGTTTAGGAAACTGACAAGAACAGTAGCTCCTCTTCAGTCCAATACACCTTACTTGCTTGGAACAGACGCGAGTGCTATTTGCAAAGTGTATGGGAAAGGGAGCGCAATAGTGACTTTCCTTACCAGAAAACAACTCTTCCTCTTAGGACCAGAAATTGCATGTGATTCAACTCCAATTTGGACTGGGAAACAAACGCTAGCTCACCTTACAAGAAACACACTCTAATTGTGAGAAAAGAGCACTCTTCTACTCTAATGTTTTTCCTATAGGGCCACAAAAGTGAGCATGCTCAGAACAAAAGAACTGTGCTTCCTACACACACGGCCATATCTAGTTCAATTCTGCTTAGGAAACTGACGAGAAAAATAGATCCTCTTCAGTCCAATACACTGTACATGCAGGGAACAGACGCCAGTGCTATTTGCCCTGTGTATGACAATGGGAGCGCAATAGTGACTCTTCTTACCAGAAAACAACTCTTGCTCGTAGGACCAGAAACTGCATGTGATTCTACTCCATTTAGGACTGGGAAACAAACGCTAGCTGGCCTTACAAAAAACACACTCTGCTTTTGAGAAAAGAGCACTCTTCTACTCTAATGTGTTTCCTACAGGCCAGAAGAGTGAGCTTGCTCAGAAAAAAAGAACAGTGCTTCCTACACAAACGGGCTATATCTAGTTCAACTCTGCTTAGGAAACTGACAAGAACAGTAGATCCTCTTCAGTCCAATACACTGTACTTGCTGGGATCAGAGGCCAGTGCTATTTGCCCTGTGTATGACAATGGGAGCGCAAGAGTGAATCTTCTTACCAGAAAAAAAATCTTGCTCATAGGACCAGAAACTCAATGGGATTCAACTCCATTTAGGACTGGGAGACATACGCTAGCTCGCCTTACAAGAAACACACTCTACCTTTGAGAAAAGAGCACTCTTCTACTCTACTGTGTTTCCTATGGGGTCTGAAGAGTGAGCTTGCTCGGAACAAAAGAACTGTGCTTCCTACAAACAAGGGGCACATCTAGTTCAACTCTGCTTAGGAAACTGACAAGAACAGTAGCTCCTCTTCAGTCCAATACACTGTACTTGCTGGGAACAGACGCCAGTGCTATTTGCACTGTGTATGGCAATGGAAGTGCAATAGTGTCTTTCCTTACCAGAAAACAACTCTTGCTCGTAGGACCAGAAACTGCATGGGATTCAACTCCATTTAGGACTGGGAAACAAACGCTAGCTCGCATTACAAGAAACACACTCTGCTTTTGAGAAATGAGCACTCTTCTACCCTACTGTGTTTTTATGGGGTCCGAACAGTGAGCTTGCTCAGAAAAAAAGAACGGTGCTTCCCACACACGGGCCATATCTAGTTCAACTCTGCTTAGGAAACTGACAAGAGCAGTAGCTTCTCTTCAGTCCAATACACTGTACTTGGTGGAAACAGACGCGAGTGCTATTTGCACTGTGTATTGTAATAGGAGCTCAATAGTGACTCTTCTTATCAGAAAACATCTCTTGCTCGTAGGACCAGAAACTGCATGGGATTCAATTCCATTTCTGACTGGGAAACAAACGCTAGCTCGTCTTACAAGAAACTCACTCTGCTTTTGAGAAAAGAGCACTCTCCTACTCTACTGTGTTTACTATGGGGTCCAAACAGTGAGCTTGCTCAGACAAAAGAACTATACTTCCTACACACACGGGCCATATCTAGTTCAACTCTGCTTAGGAAACTGACAAGAACAGTAGCTCCTCTTCAGTCCAATACACTGTACTTGCTGGGAACAGACGCCAGTGCTATTTGCACTGTGTATGGCAATAGGAGCGCAATAGTGACTCTTCTTATCAGAAAATAACTCTTGCTCGTAGGACCAGAAACTGCATGGGATTCAACTCCATTTCTGACTGGGAAACAAACACTAGCTCTCCTTACAAGAAACACACTCTGCTTTTGAGAAAGGAGCACTCTTATACTCTACTGTGTTTCCTATGGGGTCTGAACAGGGAGCTTGTTCAGAACAAAAGAACTGTGCTTCCTACACACACGGGACATATCTAATTCAACTCTGCTTAGGAAACTGACAAGAACAGTAGCTCCTCTTCAGTCCAATACACTGTACTTGCTGGGAACAGATGTGAGGGCTATTTGCACTGAGTATTGCAAAGGGTGCGCAATAGTGACTTTCCTTACCAGAAAACAACTCTTTCTTGTAGGAACAAAAACTGCATGTGATTCAACTCCATTTAAGACTGGGAAACAAACGCTAGCTCGCCTTACAAGTAACACACTCTGCTTTTGAGAAAAGAGCAGTAATTTACTCTAATGTGTTTCCTATAGGGCCAGAACAGTGAGCTTGCTCAGAACAAAAGAACTGTGCTTCCTAAACACACGGCCATATCTAGTTCAACTCTGCTTAGGAAACTGACAAGAACAGTAGCTCCTCTTCAGTCCAATACACTGTACTTGCTGGGAACAGACGCGAGTGCTACTTGCACTGTGTATGGTAATGGGAACTCAATAGTGACTTTCCTTACCAGAAAACAACTGTTGCTCGTAAACCAAAAACTGCATGTGATTCAACTCCATTTAGAACTGGGAAATAAACGCTGGCTTGCCTTACAAGAAACAGACTCTGCTTTTGAGAAAAGAGCACTCATCTACTCTACTGTGTTTTCTATATGGCCAGAACAGTGAGCTTGCTCAGAACAAAGGAACTGTGCTTCCTACACACACGGCCATATCTAGATAAATTCTGCTTAGTCAACTGACAAGAACAGTAGCTCCTCTTCAGTCCAATACACTGTACATGCTGGGAACCGACACCAGTGCTATTTGCCCTGTGTATGACAATGGGAGCGCAATAGTGACTCTTCTTACCAGAAAACAACTCTTGCTTGTAAGACAAGAAACTGCATACGATTCAACTCCATTTAGGACTGGGAAACAAACGCTAGCTCGCCTTAGAAGAAACACACTCTGCTTTTGAGAATGAGCACTCTTCTACTCTACTGTGTTTCCTATGGGGTCCGAACAGTCAGCTTGCTCAGAACAAAAGAACTGTGCTTCCTACACACACGGCCATATCTATTTCAATTCCACTTAGGAACCTGACAAGAACAGTAGATTCTCTTCAGTCCAATACACTTTACATGCTGGGAACAGACGCGAGTACTATTTGCCCTGTGCATGACAATGGGAGCGTAATAGTGACTCTTCTTACCAGAAAACAACTCTTGCTCGTAGGACCAGAAACTGCATGTGATTCAACACCACTTAGGACTGGGAAACAATCGCTAGCTCCCCTTACAAGAAACACAGTCTGCTTTTGAGAAAAGACACTCTTCTACTCTACTGTGTTTCCTATAGGTTTAGATCACTGAGCCTGCTCAGAATAAAAGAACTGTACTTCCTACACACTCGGGCCATATCTAGTTCAATTCTGATTAGGAAACTAACAAGAACAGTAGATCCTCTTCAGTCCAATACACAGTACAACCTGGGAACAGACGCTAGTGTTATTTGCCCTGTGTATGACAATGGGAGAGCAATAGTGACTCTTTTTTTCAGAAAACAACTCTTGATTGTAGGACCAGAAACTGCATGGGATTCAACTCCATTTAAGTCTGGGAAACAAACGCTAGCTTGCCATAGAAGAAACACACTCTGCTTTTGAGAAAAGAGCACTCTTCTACTCTACACTGTTTCCTATGGAATCCGAACAGTGAGCTTGCTCAGAACAAAAGAACTGTGCTTCCTACATACACGGGCCATATCTAGTTCAACTCTTCTTAGGAAACTGATGAGAACAGTAACTCCTCTTCAGTCCAATACACTGTACTTGCTGGGAACAGACGCGAGGGCTATTTGTACTGTGTATTGCAAAGGGAGCGCAATAGTGACTTTCCTTACCAGAAAACAACTCTTTCTTGTAGGAACAAAAACTGCATGTGATTCAACTCCATTTAGGACTGGGAAACAAACGCTAGCTCGCCTTACAAGTAACACACTCTGCTTTTGAGAAAAGAGCAGTAATTTACTCTAATGTGTTTCCTATAGGGCCAGAACAGTGAGCTTGCTCAGAACAAAAGAACTGTGCTTCCTAAACACACGGCCATATCTAGTTCAACTCTGCTTAGGAAACTGACAAAAACAGTAGATCCTCTTCAGTCCAATACACCTTACTTTGATGGAACAGACGCGAGTGCTATTTGCACAGTGTATGGGAAAGGGAGCACAATAGTGACTTTCTTACCAGAAAACAACTCTTGCTCATAGGACCAGAAATTGCATGTGATTCAACTCCATTTAGGACTGGGAAACAAACGCTAGCTCACCTTACAAGAAACACACTCTGATTGTGAGAAAAGAGCACTCTTCTACTCTAATGTTTTTCCTATAGGGCCACAACAGTGAGCATGCTCAGACAAAAGAACTGTGCTTCCTACACACACAGTCATATCTAGTTCAACTCTGCTTAGGAAACTGACGAGAACAATAGATCCTCTTCAGTCCAATACACTGTACATGCTAGGAACAGACGCCAGTGCTATTTGCCCTGTGTATGACAATGGGAGCGCAATAGTGACTCTTCTTACCAGAAAACAACTCTTGCTCGTAGGACCAGAAACTGCATGTGATTCAACTCCATTTGGGACTGGGAAACAAACGCTAGCTGGCCTTACAAAAAACACACTCTGCTTTTGAGAAAAGAGCACTCTTCTACTCTAATGTGTTTCCTACAGGCCAGAAGAGTGAGCTTGCTCAGAAAAAAAGAACAGTGCTTCCCACACATGGGCTATATCTAGTTCAACTCTGCTTGGGAAACTGTCAAGAACAGTAGATCCTCTTCAGTCCAATACACTGTACTTGCTGGGATCAGAGGCCAGTGCTATTTGCCCTGTGTATGACAATGGGAGCGCAAGAGTGAATCTTCTTACCAGAAAACAAATCTTGCTCATAGGACCAGAAACTCAATGGGATTCAACTCCGTTTAGGACTGGGAAACATACGCTAGCTCGCCTTACAAGAAACACACTCTTCCTTTGGAAAAGAGCACTCTTCTACTCTACTGTGTTTCCTATGGGGTGTGAAGAGTGAGCTTGCTCATAACAAAAGAACTGTGCTTCCTACAAACAAGGGGCACATCTAGTTCAACTCTGCTTAGGAAACTGACAAGAACAGTAGCTCCTCTTCAGTCCAATACACTGTACTTGCTGGGAACAGACGCCAGTGCTATTTGCACTGTGTATGGCAATGGGAGTGCAATAGTGTCTTTCCTTACCAGAAAACAACTCTTGCTCGTAGGTCCAGAATCTGCATGGGATTCAACTCCATTTAGGACTGGGAAACAAACGCTAACTCGCATTACAAGAAACACACTCTGCTTTTGAGAAATGAGCACTCTTCTACCCTACTGTGTTTTTATGGGGTCCGAACAGTGAGCTTGCTCAGAAAAAAAGAACGGTGCTTCCTACACACGGGCCATATCTAGTTCAACTCTGCTTAGGAAACTGACAAGAGCAGTAGCTTCTCTTCAGTCCAATACACTGTACTTGGTGGAAACAGACGCGAGTGCTATTTGCACTGTGTATTGTAATAGGAGCTCAATAGTGACTCTTCTTATCAGAAAACATCTCTTGCTCGTAGGACCAGAAACTGCATGGGATTCAACTCCATTTCTGACTGGGAAACAAACGCTAGCTCGCCTTACAAGAAACTCACTCTGCTTTTGAGAAAAGAGCACTCTCCTACTCTACTGTGTTTACTAAGGGGTCTAAACAGTGAGCTTGCTCAGACAAAAGAACCATGCTTCCTACACACACAGGCCATATCTAGTTCAACTCTGCTTAGGAAACTGACAAGAACAGTAGCTCCTCTTCTGTCCAATACACTGTACTTGCTGGGAACAGACGCCAGTGCTATTTGCACTGTGTATGTCAATAGGAGCGCAATAGTGACTCTTCTTATCAGAAAATAACTCTTGCTCGTAGGACCAGAAACTTCATGGGATTCAACTCCATTTCTGACTGAGAAACAAACACTAGCTCTCCTTACAAGAAACACACTCTGCTTTTGAGAAAGGAGCACTCTTCTACTCTACTGTGTTTACTATGGGGTCTGAACAGGGAGCTTGCTCAGAACAAAAGAACTGTGCTTCCTACACACACGGGACATATCTAATTCAACTCTGCTTAGGAAACTGACAAGAAGAGTAGCTCCTCTTCAGTCCAATACACTGTACTTGCTGGGAACAGACACGTGTGCTATTTGCACTGTGTATTGCAAAGGGAGTGCAATAGTGACTTTCCTTACCAGAAAACAACTCTTTCTTGTAGGAACAAAAACTGCATGTGATTCAACTCCATTTAGAACTGGGAAATAAACGCTGGCTTGCCTTACAAGAAACAGACTCTGCTTTAGAGAAAAGAGCACTCATCTACTCTACTGTGTTTCCTATATGGCCAGACCAGTGAGCTTGCTCAGAACAAAGGAACTGTGCTTCCTAAACACACGGCCATATCTAGATAAATTCTGCTTAGTCAACTGACAAGAAGAGTAGCTCCTCTTCAGTCCAATACACTGTACATGCTGGGAACCGACACCAGTGCTATTTGCCCTGTGTATGACAATGGGTGCGCAATAGTGACTCTTCTTACCAGAAAACAACTCTTGCTCGTAAGACAAGAAACTGCATATGATTCAACTCCATTTAGGACTGGGAAACAAACGCTAGCTCGCCTTAGAAGAAACACACTCTGCTTTTGAGAATGAGCACTCTTCTACTCTACTGTGTTTCCTATGGGGTCCGAACAGTCAGCTTGCTCAGAACAAAAGAACTGTGCTTCCTACACACACGGCCATATCTATTTCAATTCTGCTTAGGAACCTGACAAGAACAGTAGATTCTCTTCAGTCCAATACACTTTACATGCTGGGAACAGACGCGAGTACTATTTGCCCTGTGCATGACAATGGAAGCGCAATAGTGACTCTTCTTACCAGAAAACAACTCTTGCTCGTAGGACCAGAAACTGCATGTGATTCAACACCACTTACGACTGGGAAACAATCGCTGGCTCCCCTTACAAGAAACACACTCTGCTTTTGAGAAAAGACACTCTTCTACTCTACTGTGTTTCCTATAGGTCTAGAACAGTGAGCCTGCTCAGAATAAAAGAACTGTACTTCCTACACACTCGGGCCATATCTAGTTCAATTCTGATTAGGAAACTGACAAGAACAGTAGATCCTCTTCAGTCCAATACACAGTACAACCTGGGAACAGACGCTATTGTTATTTGCCCTGTGTATGACAATGGGAGCGCAATGGTGACTCTTTTTTTCAGAAAACAACTCTTGCTCGTAGGACAAGAAACTGCATGAGAATCAACTCCATTTAGGACTGGGAAACAAACACTAGCTCGCCTTACAAGAAACACACTCTGCTTTTGAGAAAAGAGCACTCTTCTACTCTACTGTGTCTCCTATGGGGTCTGAACAGTGAGCTTGCTAAGAACAAAAGAACTGTGCTTCCTACCCACGGCCATATATAGTTCAATTCTGCTTAGGAAACTGACAAGAACAGTAGATCCTCTTCAGTCCAATACACTGTACTTGCTGGGAACAGACGCGAGTGCTATTTGCACTGTGTATGGCAATGGGAGCTCAATAGTGACTCTTCTTACCAGAAAAAAACTCTTGCTCATAGGACCAGAAACTGCATGGGATTCAACTCCACTTCTGACTGGGAAACAAACACTCGCTCCCCTTACAAGAAACACACTCTCCTTTTGAGAAAAGAGCACTCTTCTATTCTACAGTGTTTCCAATGGGAACCGAACAGTGAGCTTGCTGAGAACAAAAGAACTGTGCTTCCTACACACAAGGGCCATATATAGCTCAACTCTGCTTAGCAAACTGACAAGGAAAGTAGCTCCTGTTCAGTCCAATACACTGTACTTGCTGGGAACAGACGTGAGTGCTATTTGCACTGTGTATGGCAATGGGAGCGCAATAGTGACTTTCCTTACCAGAAAACAACTGTTGCTCGTAAACCAAAAACTGCATGTGATTCAACTCCATTTAGAACTGGGAAACAAATGCTAGCTCGCCTTACAAGAAACACACTCTGCTTTTGAGAAAAGAGCACTCTTCTACTCTACTGTGTTTCCTATGGGGTCCGAAGAGTGAGCTTGCTCAGAACAAAAGAAATGTGCTTCCTACACACGGGCCATATCTAGTTCAACTCTGCTTAGGAAACTGACAAGAACAGTACCTCCTCTTCAGTCCAATACACTGTACTTGCTGGGAACAGACGCGTGTGCTATTTGCCCTGTGTATGACAATGGGAGTGCAATAGTGACTCTTCTTACCAGAAAACAATTCTTGCTCGTAGGACCAAAAACAGCATGTGATTCAACTCCATTTAGGACTGGGAAACAAACGCTAGCTCGCCTTACAAGAAACACACTCTGCTTTTGAGAAAAAAGCACTCTTCTACTGTACTGTTTTTCCTATGGGGTCCGAACAGTGAGCTTGCTCAGAACAGAAGAACTGTGCTTCCTACACACACGGCCATATCTAGTTCAATTATGCATAGGAAACTGACAAGAACAGTAGCTCCTCTTCAGTCCAATACACTGTACTTGCTGTGAATAGACGCGAGTGCTATTTGCACTGAGTATGGCAAAGGGAACGCAATAGTGACTTTCCTTACCAAAAAAAAACTCATGGTCGTAGCAAAAACTGCATGAGGCTCAACTCCTTCTAGGAGTCGGAAACAAATGCTAGTTCGCCTTACAAGAAACACACTCTGCTTTTGAGAAAAAAGCACTCTTCTACTGTACTGTGTTTCCTAAGTTTTCCGAACAGTGAGCTTGTTCAGAACAAAAGAACTGTGCTTCCTACACACACGGGCCATATCTAGTTCAACTCTGCTTAGTAAACTGACAAGATCAGTAGCTCCTCTTCAGTCCAATACACTGTACTTTCTGGGAACAGACCTGTGTGCTATTTGCACTGTGTATGGCAATGGAAGCGCAATAGTTACTTTCCTTACCAGAAAACAACTCTTGCTCGTAGGACCAGAAACTGCATGGGATTCAACTCCATTTCTGACTGGGAAACAAACACTAGCTCTCCTTACAAGAAACACACTCTGCTTTTGAGAAAAGACACTCTTCTACTCTACTGTGTCTCCTATGGGGTCCAAACAGTGAGCTTGCTCAGAACAAAAGAACTGTGCTTCCTACACACGGGCCATATCTAATTCAACTCTGCTTAGGAAACTGACAAGAACAGTAGCTCCTCTTCAGTCCAATACACTGTACTTGCTGGGAACAGACGCGAGTGATATTTGCACTGTGTATGTTAATGGGAACTCAATAGTGACTTTCCTTACCAGAACACCACTATTGCTCGTAGGACCGAAAACTGCATGTGCTTCAACTCCATTTAGAACTGGGAAATAAACGCTAGCTCGCCTTACAAGAAACAGACTCTGCTTTTGAGAAAAGAGCACTCTTCTACTCTACTGTGTTTCCTATATGGCCAGAACAGTGAGCTTGCTCAGAACAAAACAACTGTGCTTCCTACACACACGGCCATATCTAGATCAATTCTGCTTAGGAAACTGACAAGAACAGTAGATCCTCTTCAGTCCAATACACAGTACAAGCTGGGAACAGACGCCAGTGCTATTTGCACTGTGTATGACAATGGGAGGGCAATATTGTCTCTTCTTACCAGAAAACAACTCTTGATTGTAGGACCAGAAACTGCATGGGATTCAACTCCATTTCTGACTGGGAAACAAACACTAGCTCGGCTTACAAGAAACAGACTCTGCTTTTGAGAAAAGAGCACTCATCTACTCTACACTGTTTCCTATGGAATCCGAACAGTGAGCTTGCTCAGAACAAAAGAACTGTGCTTCCTACATACACGGGCCATATCTAGTTCAACTCTTCTTAGGAAACTGACAAGAACAGTAGCTCATCTTCAGTCCAATACACTGTACTTGCTAGGAACAGACGCGAGGACTATTTGCACTGTGTATTGCAAAGGGAGCGCAATAGTGACTTTCCTTACCAGAAAACAACTCTTTCTTGTAGGAACAAAAACTGCATGTGATTCAACTCCATTTAGGACTGGGAAACAAACGCTAGCTCGCCTTACAAGTAACACACTCTGCTTTTGAGAAAAGAGCAGTAATTTACTCTAATGTGTTTCCTATAGGGCCAGAACAGTGAGCTTGCTCAGAACAAAAGAACTGTGCTTCCTAAACACACGGCCATATCTAGTTCAACTCTGCTTAGGAAACTGACAAGAACAGTAGCTCCTCTTCAGTCCAATACACCTTACTTGCTTGGAACAGACGCGAGTGCTATTTGCACAGTGTATGGGAATGGGAGCACAATAGTGACTCTTCTTACCAGAAAACAACTCTTGCTCGTAAGACAAGAAACTGCATATGATTCAACTCCATTTAGGACTGGGAAACAAACACTAGCTCGCCTTAGAAGAAACACACTCTGCTTTTGAGAATGAGCACTCTTCTACTCTACTGTGTTTCCTATGGGGTCCGAACAGTCAGCTTGCTCAGAACAAAAGAACTGTGCTTCCTACACACACGGCCATATCTAGATCAATTCTGCTTAGGAACCTGACAAGAACAGTAGATTCTCTTCAGTCCAATACACTTTACATGCTGGGAACAGACGCTAGTACTATTTGCCCTGTGCATGACAATGGGAGCGCAATAGTGACTCTTCTTACCAGAAAACAACTCTTGCTCGTAGGACCAGAAACTGCATGTGATTCAACACCACTTAGGCCTGGGAAACAATCGCTAGCTCCCCTTACAAGAAATACACTCTGCTTTTGAGAAAAGACACTCTTCTACTCTACTGTGTTTCCTATAGGTCTAGAACAGTGAGCCTGCTCAGAATAAAAGAACTGTACTTCCTACACTCTCGGGCCATATCTAGTTCAATTCTGATTAGGAAACTGACAAGAACAGTAGATCCTCTTCAGTCCAATACACAGTACAACCTGGGAACAGACGCTAGTGTTATTTGCCCTGTGTATGACAATGGGAGCGCAATAGTGACTCTTTTTTTCAGAAAACAACTCTTGCTCGTAGGACCAGAAACTGCATGTGATTCAACTCCATTTAGGACTGGGAAACAAACGCTAGCTGGCCTTACAAGAAACACACTCTGGTTTTGAGAAAAGAGCACTCTTCTACTCTAATGTGTTTCCTACAGGCCAGAACAGTGAGCTTGCTCAGAAAAAAAGAACAGTGCTTCCTAAACACACGGGCTATATCTAGTTCAACTCTGCTTAGGAAACTGACAAAAACAGTAGATCCTCTTCAGTCCAATACACTTTAATTGCTGGGAACAGAGGCCAGTGCTATTAGCCCTGTGTATGACAATAGGAGCGCAAGAGTGACTCTTCTTACCAGAAAACAAATCTTGCTCATAGGACCAGAAACTCAATGGGATTCAACTCCGTTTATGTCTGGGAAACAAACGCTACCTCGCATTACAAGAAACACACTCTGCTTTTGAGAAATGAGCACTCTTCTACCCTACTGTGTTTTTATGGGGTCCGAACAGTGAGCTTGCTCAGAAAAAAAGAACGGTGCTTCCCACACATGGGCCATATCTAGTTCAACTCTGCTTAGGAAACTGACAAGAGCAGTAGCTTCTCTTCAGTCCAATACACTGTACTTGGTGGAAACAGACGCGAGTGCTATTTGCTCTGTGTATTGCAATAGGAGCTCAATAGTGACTCTTCTTATCAGAAAACATCTCTTGCTCGTAGGACCAGAAACTGCATGGGATTCAACTCCATTTCTGACTGGGAAACAAACGCTAGCTCGTCTTACAAGAAACTCACTCTGCTTTTGAGAAAAGAGCACTCTCCTACTCTACTGTGTTTACTATGGGGTCCAAACAGTGAGCTTGCTCAGACAAAAGAACTATGCTTCCTACACACACGGGCCATATCTAGTTCAACTCTGCTTAGGAAACTGACAAGAACAGTAGCTCCTCTTCAGTCCAATACACTGTACTTGCTGGGAACAGACGCCAGTGCTATTTGCACTGTGAATGGCAATAGGAGTGCAATAGTGACTCTTCTTATCAGAAAACAACTCTTGCTCGTAGGCCCAGAAACTGCATGGGATTCAACTCCATTTCTGACTGGGAAACAAACACTAGCTCTCCTTACAAGAAACGCACTCTGCTTTTGAGAAAGGAGCACTCTTCTACTCTACTGTGTTTCCTATGGGGTCTGAACAGGGAGCTTGCTCAGAACAAAAGAACTGTGCTTCCAAAACACACGGGACATATCTAATTCAACTCTGCTTAGGCAACTGACAAGAACAGTAGCTCCTCTTCAGTCCAATACACTGTACTTGCAGGGAACAGACGCGAGTGCTATTTGCACTGTGTATGGCAATGGGAACTCAATAGTGACTTTCCTTACCAGAAAATCACTCTTGCTCGTAGGAGCAGAAACTGCATGGGATTCAATTCCATTTCTGACTGGGAAACAAACACTAGCTCGCCTTACAAGAAACACACTCTGCTTTTGAGAAAAGAGCAGTCTTCTACTCTAATGTGTTTCTTATAGGGCCAGAAGAGTGAGCTTTCTCAGAACAAAAGAACTGTGCTTCCTACACACACGGGCCATATCTAGTTCAACTCTGTTTAGGAAACTGACAAGAACAGTAGATCCTCTTCAGTCCAATACACTGTGTATGCTGGGAACAGACGCCAGTGCTATTTGCCTTGTGCATGGCAATGGGAGCGCAATAGTGACTCTTTTTACCAGAAAACAACTCTTGCTCGTAGGACCAGAAACTAAATGGGATTAAACTCCATTTAGAATTGGGAAACAAATGCTAGCTCTCCTTACAAGAAACACACTCTGCCCTTGAGAAAGGAGCACTCTTCTACTCTACTGTGTTTCCTATGGGGTCTGAACAGGGAGCTAGCTCAGAACAAAAGAACTATGCTTCCTACACACACGGGCCATATCTACTTCAACTCTGCTTAGGAAACTGACAAGAGCAGTAGCTCCTCTTCAGTCCAATACACTGTACTTGGTGGAAACAGACGCGAGTGCTATTTGCACTGTGTATTGCAATGGGAGCTCAATAGTGACTCTTCTTATCAGAAAACAACTCTTGCTCGTAGGACCAGAAACAGCATGGGATTCAACTCCATTTCTGACTGGGAAACAAACGCTAGCTCGCCTTACATGAAACTCACTCTGCTTTTGAGAAAAGAGCACTCTCCTACTCTACTGTGTTTCCTATGGGGTCCAAACAGTGAGCTTGCTCAGACAAAAGAACTGTGCTTCCTACACACACGGGCCATATCTCGTTCAACTCTGCTTAGGAAACCGACAAGAACAGTAGCTCCTCTTCAGTCCAATACACTGTACTTGCTGGGAACAGATGCGAGTGCTATTTGCACTGTGTATGGCAATGGGAGCTCAATAGTGAGTCTTCTTACCAGAAAAAAACTCTTGCTCGTAGGACCGAAAACTGCATGTGATTCAACTCAATTAAGAACTGGGAAATAAATGCTAGCTCGCCTTACAAGAAACACACTCTGCTTTTGAGAAAAGAGCACTCTTCTACTTTACTGTGTTTCCTATGGGGTCCGAACAGTGAGCTTGCTCAGAACAAAGAACTGTGCTTCCTACACACACGGGCCATATCTAGTTCAATTCTGCTTAAGAAACTCACGAGAACAGTAGCTCATCTTCAAAACAATACACTGTACTTGCTGGGAAGAGACACGAGTGCTATTTGCACTGTGTATGGCAATGGGAGGGCAATAGTGACTCTTCTTAACAGAAAAAAACTCTTGCTTGTAGGACCAGAAACTGCATGGGATTCAACTCCATTTCTGACTGGGAAACAAACACTAGCTCTCCTTACAAGAAACACACTCTGCTTTTGAGAAAAGAGCACTCTTCTACTCTACTGTGTTTCCTATGGGGTCTGAACAGGGAGCTTGCTTAGAACAAAGAACTGTGCTTCCTACACACACGGGACATATCTAATTCAACTCTGCTTAGGAAACTGACAAGAACAGTTGCTCCTCTTCAGTCCAATACACTGTACTTGCTCGGGAACAGACGCGAGTGCTATTTGCACTGTGTGAGGCAATGGGAACTCAATAGTGACTTTCCTTACCAGAAAATAACTCTTGCTCGTAGGAGCAGAAACTGCATGGGATTCAAATCCATTTCTGACTGGGAAACAAACACTAGCTCGCCTTACAAGAAACACACTCTGCTTTTGAAAAAGAGCACTCTTCTACTCTATTGTGTTTCCTATTGGGTCTGAACAGTGAGCTTGCTCAGAACAAAAGAACTGTGCTTCCTACACACAGGGGCCATATCTAGTTCAACACTGCTTAGGAAACTGACAAGAACAGTAGCTCCACTTCAGTCCAATACACTGTCCTTGCTGGGAACAGACGCGAGCGCTAATCGCACTGGGTACGGCAATGGGAGCGCAATAGTGACTTTCCTTACCAGAAAACAACTCCTGCTCGTAGGACCAGAAACTGCATGTGATTCAAATCCATTTAGGACTGGGAATCAAACGCTATCTCGACTTACAAGAAACTCACTCTGCTTTTGAGAAAAGAGCAGTCTTCTACTCTAATGTGTTTCTTATAGGGCCAGAATAGTGAGCTTTCTCAGAACAAAAGAACTGTGTTTCCTACACACACGGGCCATAGCTAGTTCAACTCTGCAAAGGAAACTGACAAGGACAGTAGATCCTCTTCAGTCCAATACACTGTACTTGCTGGAAGCAGACGCGAGTGCTATTTGCACTGTGTATTGCAATGGGAGCGCAATAGTGACTCTTATTACCAGAAAACACCTCTTGCTCGTAGGAACAGAAACCGCATGGGATTCAACTCCATTTCTGACTGGGAAACAAACCCTAGCTCTCCTTACAAGAAACACACTCTGCTTTTGTGAAAAGAGCACTCCTCTACTCTACTGTGTTTCATATAGGGTCCGAAAAGTGAGCTTGCTCAGAACAAAACAGCTGTGCTTCCTACACACACGGGCCATATCTAGTTCAACTGTGCTTGGGAAACTGACAAGAACAGTAGATCCTCTTCAGTCCAATACACTGTACTTGCTGGGTACAGACGCGAGTGCTATTTGCACTGTGTATGGAAATGGGAGCGCAATAGTGACTTTCCTTACCAAAAAACAACTCTTGCTCCTAGGATCAAAAACTGCATGTGATTCAACTCCATTTAGGACTGGGAAACAAATGCTTGTTCGCCTTACAAGAAACACACTCTGCTTTTGAGAAAAGATCACTCTTCTACTCTATTTTGTTTCCCATATATGCCAGAACAGTGAGCTTGCTCAGAACAAAAGAACTGTGCTACCTACACACACGGCCATATCTAGTTCAATTTTGCTTAGGAAACTGACAAGAACAGTAGATCCTCTTCAGTCCAATACACTGTACATGCTGGGAACAGACGACAGTGCTCTTTGCTTTTTGTATGACAATGGGAGCACAATAGTGACTCTTCTTAGCAGAAAACAACTATTGCTCTGAGGACCAGAAACTGCATGTGATTCAAATCCATTTAGGACTGGGAAACAAATGCTAGCTCACCTTACAAGAAACAAACTCTGCTTTTTAGAAAAGAGAACTCTTCTTCTCTAATGTGTTTCCTATGGGGTCCGAACAGTGAGTTTCTCAGAACAAAAGAACTGTGCTTCCTACACACACGGGCCATATCTAGTTCAACTCTGCTTAGGAAACTGACAAGAACAGTAGCTCCTGTTCAGTAAAATGCACATTACTTCCTGGGAACAGACGCCAGTGCCATTTGCACTGTGTATGGCAATGGGAGCGCAAGAGTGACTCTTCTTACCAGAAAACAACTCTTGCTCGTAGGATCAGAAACTGCCTGTGATTCAACTCCTTTTAAGACTGGGAAACCAACGCTAGCTTGCCTTACAAGAAACACACTCTACTTTTGAGAAAAGAACACTCTTCTACTCTGCTGTGTTTCCTATAGGGCCAAAACAGTGAGCTTGCTCAGAACAAAAAAACGGTGCTTCCTACACACACGGACATATCTAGTTCAATTCTGCTTAGGAAACTGACAAGAACAGTAGATCCTCTTCAGTCCAATACACTGTACATGCTGGGAACAGACGCCAGTGCTATTTGCCCTGTGTATGACAATGGGAGCGCAATAGTGACTCTTCTTACCAGAAAACAACTCTTGTTCTTGGACCAGAAACTGCATGTGATTCAATTCCATTTAGGACAGGGAAACAAACGATAGCTCAATTTACAAGAAACACACTATGCTTTTGAGAAAAGGGCACTCTTTTACTCTACGGTGTTTCCTATTGGGTCCGAAAAGTGAGCTTGCTCAGAAGAAAAGAACTGTGCTTCCTACACACACGGCCATAGCTAGCTGAATTCTGCTTAGGAAACTGACAAGAACAGTAGATCCTCTTCCGTCCAATTCACTGTATATGCTGGGAACAGACGCCAGTGCTATTTGCCCTGTGTATGACAATGGGAGCACAATAGTGACTCTTGATACCAGAAAACAACTCTTGCTCGTAGGACCAGAAACTGCATGGGATTCAACTCCATTTAGTACAGGGAAACAAACGCTAGCTCGCCTTACAAGAAACACACTCTGCTTTTGAGAAAAGAGCACTCTTCTACTCTACTGTGTTTCCTATGGGTTCCGAACAGTCAGCTTGCTCAGAACAAAAGAACTGTGCTTCCTACACACACGGGCAATATCTAGTTCAACTGTGCTTAGGAATCTGACAAGAACAGTAGCTCCTCTTCAGTCCAATACACTGTATTTGCTGGGAAAAGACACGTGTGCTATTTGCTCTGTGCGTGAGAAAGGGAGCGAATAGTGACTTTCCTTACCAGAAAACAACTCTTGCTTGTAGGACCAGAAACTGCATGGGATTCAACTCCATTTAGGACTGGGAAACAAACGCTAGCTTGCCTTACAAGAAACACACTCTTTTTTGAGAAAAGAGCACTCTTCTACTCTACTGTGTTTCCTATATGGCCAAAACAGTGAGCTTGCTCAGAAAAAAAGAACTGTGCTTCCGACACACACGGGCTATATCTAGTTCAACTCTGCTTAGGAAACTGACAAGAACAGTAGCTCCTCTTCATTCCAATACACTGTACTGGCTGGGAACAGACGCGAGTGCTTTTTGCCCTGTGTCTGACAGTGGGAGCACAATATTGACTCTTTTTTATCATAAGACAATTCTTTCTCGTAGGACCAGAAACTGCATGTGATTCAACTCCATTTAGGACTGGGAAACAAACGCAAGCTCTCCTTAGAAGAAACACACTCTGCTTTTTAGAAAAGAGCACTGTTCTTCTCTAATGTGTTTGCTATGGGGTCCGAAAAGTGTTTTTGCTCAGAACAAAAGAACTGTGCTTCCTACACACACGGCCATATCTAGATCAATTCTGCTTAGGAACCTGACAAGAACAGTAGATTCTCTTCAGTCCAATACACTTTACATGCTGGGAACAGACGCTAGTACTATTTGCCCTGTGCATGACAATGGGAGCGCAATAGTGACTCTTCTTACCAGAAAACAACTCTTGCTCGTAGGACCAGAAACTGCATGTGATTCAACACCACTTAGGCCTGGGAAACAATCGCTAGCTCCCCTTACAAGAAATACACTCTGCTTTTGAGAAAAGACACTCTTCTACTCTACTGTGTTTCCTATAGGTCTAGAACAGTGAGCCTGCTCAGAATAAAAGAACTGTACTTCCTACACTCTCGGGCCATATCTAGTTCAATTCTGATTAGGAAACTGACAAGAACAGTAGATCCTCTTCAGTCCAATACACAGTACAACCTGGGAACAGACGCTAGTGTTATTTGCCCTGTGTATGACAATGGGAGCGCAATAGTGACTCTTTTTTTCAGAAAACAACTCTTGCTCGTAGGACCAGAAACTGCATGTGATTCAACTCCATTTAGGACTGGGAAACAAACGCTAGCTGGCCTTACAAGAAACACACTCTGGTTTTGAGAAAAGAGCACTCTTCTACTCTAATGTGTTTCCTACAGGCCAGAACAGTGAGCTTGCTCAGAAAAAAAGAACAGTGCTTCCTAAACACACGGGCTATATCTAGTTCAACTCTGCTTAGGAAACTGACAAAAACAGTAGATCCTCTTCAGTCCAATACACTTTAATTGCTGGGAACAGAGGCCAGTGCTATTAGCCCTGTGTATGACAATAGGAGCGCAAGAGTGACTCTTCTTACCAGAAAACAAATCTTGCTCATAGGACCAGAAACTCAATGGGATTCAACTCCGTTTATGTCTGGGAAACAAACGCTACCTCGCATTACAAGAAACACACTCTGCTTTTGAGAAATGAGCACTCTTCTACCCTACTGTGTTTTTATGGGGTCCGAACAGTGAGCTTGCTCAGAAAAAAAGAACGGTGCTTCCCACACATGGGCCATATCTAGTTCAACTCTGCTTAGGAAACTGACAAGAGCAGTAGCTTCTCTTCAGTCCAATACACTGTACTTGGTGGAAACAGACGCGAGTGCTATTTGCTCTGTGTATTGCAATAGGAGCTCAATAGTGACTCTTCTTATCAGAAAACATCTCTTGCTCGTAGGACCAGAAACTGCATGGGATTCAACTCCATTTCTGACTGGGAAACAAACGCTAGCTCGTCTTACAAGAAACTCACTCTGCTTTTGAGAAAAGAGCACTCTCCTACTCTACTGTGTTTACTATGGGGTCCAAACAGTGAGCTTGCTCAGACAAAAGAACTATGCTTCCTACACACACGGGCCATATCTAGTTCAACTCTGCTTAGGAAACTGACAAGAACAGTAGCTCCTCTTCAGTCCAATACACTGTACTTGCTGGGAACAGACGCCAGTGCTATTTGCACTGTGAATGGCAATAGGAGTGCAATAGTGACTCTTCTTATCAGAAAACAACTCTTGCTCGTAGGCCCAGAAACTGCATGGGATTCAACTCCATTTCTGACTGGGAAACAAACACTAGCTCTCCTTACAAGAAACGCACTCTGCTTTTGAGAAAGGAGCACTCTTCTACTCTACTGTGTTTCCTATGGGGTCTGAACAGGGAGCTTGCTCAGAACAAAAGAACTGTGCTTCCAAAACACACGGGACATATCTAATTCAACTCTGCTTAGGCAACTGACAAGAACAGTAGCTCCTCTTCAGTCCAATACACTGTACTTGCAGGGAACAGACGCGAGTGCTATTTGCACTGTGTATGGCAATGGGAACTCAATAGTGACTTTCCTTACCAGAAAATCACTCTTGCTCGTAGGAGCAGAAACTGCATGGGATTCAATTCCATTTCTGACTGGGAAACAAACACTAGCTCGCCTTACAAGAAACACACTCTGCTTTTGAGAAAAGAGCAGTCTTCTACTCTAATGTGTTTCTTATAGGGCCAGAAGAGTGAGCTTTCTCAGAACAAAAGAACTGTGCTTCCTACACACACGGGCCATATCTAGTTCAACTCTGTTTAGGAAACTGACAAGAACAGTAGATCCTCTTCAGTCCAATACACTGTGTATGCTGGGAACAGACGCCAGTGCTATTTGCCTTGTGCATGGCAATGGGAGCGCAATAGTGACTCTTCTTACCAGAAAACAACTCTTGCTCGTAGGACCAGAAACTAAATGGGATTAAACTCCATTTAGAATTGGGAAACAAATGCTAGCTCTCCTTACAAGAAACACACTCTGCCCTTGAGAAAGGAGCACTCTTCTACTCTACTGTGTTTCCTATGGGGTCTGAACAGGGAGCTAGCTCAGAACAAAAGAACTATGCTTCCTACACACACGGGCCATATCTACTTCAACTCTGCTTAGGAAACTGACAAGAGCAGTAGCTCCTCTTCAGTCCAATACACTGTACTTGGTGGAAACAGACGCGAGTGCTATTTGCACTGTGTATTGCAATGGGAGCTCAATAGTGACTTTTCTTATCAGAAAACAACTCTTGCTCGTAGGACCAGAAACAGCATGGGATTCAACTCCATTTCTGACTGGGAAACAAACGCTAGCTCGCCTTACATGAAACTCACTCTGCTTTTGAGAAAAGAGCACTCTCCTACTCTACTGTGTTTCCTATGGGGTCCAAACAGTGAGCTTGCTCAGACAAAAGAACTGTGCTTCCTACACACACGGGCCATATCTCGTTCAACTCTGCTTAGGAAACCGACAAGAACAGTAGCTCCTCTTCAGTCCAATACACTGTACTTGCTGGGAACAGATGCGAGTGCTATTTGCACTGTGTATGGCAATGGGAGCTCAATAGTGAGTCTTCTTACCAGAAAAAAACTCTTGCTCGTAGGACCGAAAACTGCATGTGATTCAACTCAATTAAGAACTGGGAAATAAATGCTAGCTCGCCTTACAAGAAACACACTCTGCTTTTGAGAAAAGAGCACTCTTCTACTTTACTGTGTTTCCTATGGGGTCCGAACAGTGAGCTTGCTCAGAACAAAGAACTGTGCTTCCTACACACACGGGCCATATCTAGTTCAATTCTGCTTAAGAAACTCACGAGAACAGTAGCTCATCTTCAAAACAATACACTGTACTTGCTGGGAAGAGACACGAGTGCTATTTGCACTGTGTATGGCAATGGGAGGGCAATAGTGACTCTTCTTAACAGAAAAAAACTCTTGCTTGTAGGACCAGAAACTGCATGGGATTCAACTCCATTTCTGACTGGGAAACAAACACTAGCTCTCCTTACAAGAAACACACTCTGCTTTTGAGAAAAGAGCACTCTTCTACTCTACTGTGTTTCCTATGGGGTCTGAACAGGGAGCTTGCTTAGAACAAAGAACTGTGCTTCCTACACACACGGGACATATCTAATTCAACTCTGCTTAGGAAACTGACAAGAACAGTTGCTCCTCTTCAGTCCAATACACTGTACTTGCTCGGGAACAGACGCGAGTGCTATTTGCACTGTGTGAGGCAATGGGAACTCAATAGTGACTTTCCTTACCAGAAAATAACTCTTGCTCGTAGGAGCAGAAACTGCATGGGATTCAAATCCATTTCTGACTGGGAAACAAACACTAGCTCGCCTTACAAGAAACACACTCTGCTTTTGAAAAAGAGCACTCTTCTACTCTATTGTGTTTCCTATTGGGTCTGAACAGTGAGCTTGCTCAGAACAAAAGAACTGTGCTTCCTACACACAGGGGCCATATCTAGTTCAACACTGCTTAGGAAACTGACAAGAACAGTAGCTCCACTTCAGTCCAATACACTGTCCTTGCTGGGAACAGACGCGAGCGCTAATCGCACTGGGTACGGCAATGGGAGCGCAATAGTGACTTTCCTTACCAGAAAACAACTCCTGCTCGTAGGACCAGAAACTGCATGTGATTCAAATCCATTTAGGACTGGGAATCAAACGCTATCTCGACTTACAAGAAACTCACTCTGCTTTTGAGAAAAGAGCAGTCTTCTACTCTAATGTGTTTCTTATAGGGCCAGAATAGTGAGCTTTCTCAGAACAAAAGAACTGTGTTTCCTACACACACGGGCCATAGCTAGTTCAACTCTGCAAAGGAAACTGACAAGGACAGTAGATCCTCTTCAGTCCAATACACTGTACTTGCTGGAAGCAGACGCGAGTGCTATTTGCACTGTGTATTGCAATGGGAGCGCAATAGTGACTCTTATTACCAGAAAACACCTCTTGCTCGTAGGAACAGAAACCGCATGGGATTCAACTCCATTTCTGACTGGGAAACAAACCCTAGCTCTCCTTACAAGAAACACACTCTGCTTTTGTGAAAAGAGCACTCCTCTACTCTACTGTGTTTCATATAGGGTCCGAAAAGTGAGCTTGCTCAGAACAAAACAGCTGTGCTTCCTACACACACGGGCCATATCTAGTTCAACTGTGCTTGGGAAACTGACAAGAACAGTAGATCCTCTTCAGTCCAATACACTGTACTTGCTGGGTACAGACGCGAGTGCTATTTGCACTGTGTATGGAAATGGGAGCGCAATAGTGACTTTCCTTACCAAAAAACAACTCTTGCTCCTAGGATCAAAAACTGCATGTGATTCAACTCCATTTAGGACTGGGAAACAAATGCTTGTTCGCCTTACAAGAAACACACTCTGCTTTTGAGAAAAGATCACTCTTCTACTCTATTTTGTTTCCCATATATGCCAGAACAGTGAGCTTGCTCAGAACAAAAGAACTGTGCTACCTACACACACGGCCATATCTAGTTCAATTTTGCTTAGGAAACTGACAAGAACAGTAGATCCTCTTCAGTCCAATACACTGTACATGCTGGGAACAGACGACAGTGCTCTTTGCTTTTTGTATGACAATGGGAGCACAATAGTGACTCTTCTTAGCAGAAAACAACTATTGCTCTGAGGACCAGAAACTGCATGTGATTCAAATCCATTTAGGACTGGGAAACAAATGCTAGCTCACCTTACAAGAAACAAACTCTGCTTTTTAGAAAAGAGAACTCTTCTTCTCTAATGTGTTTCCTATGGGGTCCGAACAGTGAGTTTCTCAGAACAAAAGAACTGTGCTTCCTACACACACGGGCCATATCTAGTTCAACTCTGCTTAGGAAACTGACAAGAACAGTAGCTCCTGTTCAGTAAAATGCACATTACTTCCTGGGAACAGACGCCAGTGCCATTTGCACTGTGTATGGCAATGGGAGCGCAAGAGTGACTCTTCTTACCAGAAAACAACTCTTGCTCGTAGGATCAGAAACTGCCTGTGATTCAACTCCTTTTAAGACTGGGAAACCAACGCTAGCTTGCCTTACAAGAAACACACTCTACTTTTGAGAAAAGAACACTCTTCTACTCTGCTGTGTTTCCTATAGGGCCAAAACAGTGAGCTTGCTCAGAACAAAAAAACGGTGCTTCCTACACACACGGACATATCTAGTTCAATTCTGCTTAGGAAACTGACAAGAACAGTAGATCCTCTTCAGTCCAATACACTGTACATGCTGGGAACAGACGCCAGTGCTATTTGCCCTGTGTATGACAATGGGAGCGCAATAGTGACTCTTCTTACCAGAAAACAACTCTTGCTCTTGGACCAGAAACTGCATGTGATTCAATTCCATTTAGGACAGGGAAACAAACGCTAGCTCACTTTACAAGAAACACACTATGCTTTTGAGAAAAGGGCACTCTTTTACTCTACGGTGTTTCCTATTGGGTCCGAAAAGTGAGCTTGCTCAGAAGAAAAGAACTGTGCTTCCTACACACACGGCCATAGCTAGCTGAATTCTGCTTAGGAAACTGACAAGAACAGTAGATCCTCTTCCGTCCAATTCACTGTATATGCTGGGAACAGACGCCAGTGCTATTTGCCCTGTGTATGACAATGGGAGCACAATAGTGACTCTTGATACCAGAAAACAACTCTTGCTCGTAGGACCAGAAACTGCATGGGATTCAACTCCATTTAGTACAGGGAAACAAACGCTAGCTCGCCTTACAAGAAACACACTCTGCTTTTGAGAAAAGAGCACTCTTCTACTCTACTGTGTTTCCTATGGGTTCCGAACAGTCAGCTTGCTCAGAACAAAAGAACTGTGCTTCCTACACACACGGGCAATATCTAGTTCAACTGTGCTTAGGAATCTGACAAGAACAGTAGCTCCTCTTCAGTCCAATACACTGTATTTGCTGGGAAAAGACACGTGTGCTATTTGCTCTGTGCGTGAGAAAGGGAGCGAATAGTGACTTTCCTTACCAGAAAACAACTCTTGCTTGTAGGACCAGAAACTGCATGGGATTCAACTCCATTTAGGACTGGGAAACAAACGCTAGCTTGCCTTACAAGAAACACACTCTTTTTTGAGAAAAGAGCACTCTTCTACTCTACTGTGTTTCCTATATGGCCAAAACAGTGAGCTTGCTCAGAAAAAAAGAACTGTGCTTCCGACACACACGGGCTATATCTAGTTCAACTCTGCTTAGGAAACTGACAAGAACAGTAGCTCCTCTTCATTCCAATACACTGTACTGGCTGGGAACAGACGCGAGTGCTTTTTGCCCTGTGTCTGACAGTGGGAGCACAATATTGACTCTTTTTTATCATAAGACAATTCTTTCTCGTAGGACCAGAAACTGCATGTGATTCAACTCCATTTAGGACTGGGAAACAAACGCTAGCTGGCCTTACAAGAAACACACTCTGGTTTTGAGAAAAGAGCACTCTTCTACTCTAATGTGTTTCCTACAGGCCAGAACAGTGAGCTTGCTCAGAAAAAAAGAACAGTGCTTCCTAAACACACGGGCTATATCTAGTTCAACTCTGCTTAGGAAACTGACAAAAACAGTAGATCCTCTTCAGTCCAATACACTTTAATTGCTGGGAACAGAGGCCAGTGCTATTAGCCCTGTGTATGACAATAGGAGCGCAAGAGTGACTCTTCTTACCAGAAAACAAATCTTGCTCATAGGACCAGAAACTCAATGGGATTCAACTCCGTTTATGTCTGGGAAACAAACGCTACCTCGCATTACAAGAAACACACTCTGCTTTTGAGAAATGAGCACTCTTCTACCCTACTGTGTTTTTATGGGGTCCGAACAGTGAGCTTGCTCAGAAAAAAAGAACGGTGCTTCCCACACATGGGCCATATCTAGTTCAACTCTGCTTAGGAAACTGACAAGAGCAGTAGCTTCTCTTCAGTCCAATACACTGTACTTGGTGGAAACAGACGCGAGTGCTATTTGCTCTGTGTATTGCAATAGGAGCTCAATAGTGACTCTTCTTATCAGAAAACATCTCTTGCTCGTAGGACCAGAAACTGCATGGGATTCAACTCCATTTCTGACTGGGAAACAAACGCTAGCTCGTCTTACAAGAAACTCACTCTGCTTTTGAGAAAAGAGCACTCTCCTACTCTACTGTGTTTACTATGGGGTCCAAACAGTGAGCTTGCTCAGACAAAAGAACTATGCTTCCTACACACACGGGCCATATCTAGTTCAACTCTGCTTAGGAAACTGACAAGAACAGTAGCTCCTCTTCAGTCCAATACACTGTACTTGCTGGGAACAGACGCCAGTGCTATTTGCACTGTGAATGGCAATAGGAGTGCAATAGTGACTCTTCTTATCAGAAAACAACTCTTGCTCGTAGGCCCAGAAACTGCATGGGATTCAACTCCATTTCTGACTGGGAAACAAACACTAGCTCTCCTTACAAGAAACGCACTCTGCTTTTGAGAAAGGAGCACTCTTCTACTCTACTGTGTTTCCTATGGGGTCTGAACAGGGAGCTTGCTCAGAACAAAAGAACTGTGCTTCCAAAACACACGGGACATATCTAATTCAACTCTGCTTAGGCAACTGACAAGAACAGTAGCTCCTCTTCAGTCCAATACACTGTACTTGCAGGGAACAGACGCGAGTGCTATTTGCACTGTGTATGGCAATGGGAACTCAATAGTGACTTTCCTTACCAGAAAATCACTCTTGCTCGTAGGAGCAGAAACTGCATGGGATTCAATTCCATTTCTGACTGGGAAACAAACACTAGCTCGCCTTACAAGAAACACACTCTGCTTTTGAGAAAAGAGCAGTCTTCTACTCTAATGTGTTTCTTATAGGGCCAGAAGAGTGAGCTTTCTCAGAACAAAAGAACTGTGCTTCCTACACACACGGGCCATATCTAGTTCAACTCTGTTTAGGAAACTGACAAGAACAGTAGATCCTCTTCAGTCCAATACACTGTGTATGCTGGGAACAGACGCCAGTGCTATTTGCCTTGTGCATGGCAATGGGAGCGCAATAGTGACTCTTCTTACCAGAAAACAACTCTTGCTCGTAGGACCAGAAACTAAATGGGATTAAACTCCATTTAGAATTGGGAAACAAATGCTAGCTCTCCTTACAAGAAACACACTCTGCCCTTGAGAAAGGAGCACTCTTCTACTCTACTGTGTTTCCTATGGGGTCTGAACAGGGAGCTAGCTCAGAACAAAAGAACTATGCTTCCTACACACACGGGCCATATCTACTTCAACTCTGCTTAGGAAACTGACAAGAGCAGTAGCTCCTCTTCAGTCCAATACACTGTACTTGGTGGAAACAGACGCGAGTGCTATTTGCACTGTGTATTGCAATGGGAGCTCAATAGTGACTTTTCTTATCAGAAAACAACTCTTGCTCGTAGGACCAGAAACAGCATGGGATTCAACTCCATTTCTGACTGGGAAACAAACGCTAGCTCGCCTTACATGAAACTCACTCTGCTTTTGAGAAAAGAGCACTCTCCTACTCTACTGTGTTTCCTATGGGGTCCAAACAGTGAGCTTGCTCAGACAAAAGAACTGTGCTTCCTACACACACGGGCCATATCTCGTTCAACTCTGCTTAGGAAACCGACAAGAACAGTAGCTCCTCTTCAGTCCAATACACTGTACTTGCTGGGAACAGATGCGAGTGCTATTTGCACTGTGTATGGCAATGGGAGCTCAATAGTGAGTCTTCTTACCAGAAAAAAACTCTTGCTCGTAGGACCGAAAACTGCATGTGATTCAACTCAATTAAGAACTGGGAAATAAATGCTAGCTCGCCTTACAAGAAACACACTCTGCTTTTGAGAAAAGAGCACTCTTCTACTTTACTGTGTTTCCTATGGGGTCCGAACAGTGAGCTTGCTCAGAACAAAGAACTGTGCTTCCTACACACACGGGCCATATCTAGTTCAATTCTGCTTAAGAAACTCACGAGAACAGTAGCTCATCTTCAAAACAATACACTGTACTTGCTGGGAAGAGACACGAGTGCTATTTGCACTGTGTATGGCAATGGGAGGGCAATAGTGACTCTTCTTAACAGAAAAAAACTCTTGCTTGTAGGACCAGAAACTGCATGGGATTCAACTCCATTTCTGACTGGGAAACAAACACTAGCTCTCCTTACAAGAAACACACTCTGCTTTTGAGAAAAGAGCACTCTTCTACTCTACTGTGTTTCCTATGGGGTCTGAACAGGGAGCTTGCTTAGAACAAAGAACTGTGCTTCCTACACACACGGGACATATCTAATTCAACTCTGCTTAGGAAACTGACAAGAACAGTTGCTCCTCTTCAGTCCAATACACTGTACTTGCTCGGGAACAGACGCGAGTGCTATTTGCACTGTGTGAGGCAATGGGAACTCAATAGTGACTTTCCTTACCAGAAAATAACTCTTGCTCGTAGGAGCAGAAACTGCATGGGATTCAAATCCATTTCTGACTGGGAAACAAACACTAGCTCGCCTTACAAGAAACACACTCTGCTTTTGAAAAAGAGCACTCTTCTACTCTATTGTGTTTCCTATTGGGTCTGAACAGTGAGCTTGCTCAGAACAAAAGAACTGTGCTTCCTACACACAGGGGCCATATCTAGTTCAACACTGCTTAGGAAACTGACAAGAACAGTAGCTCCACTTCAGTCCAATACACTGTCCTTGCTGGGAACAGACGCGAGCGCTAATCGCACTGGGTACGGCAATGGGAGCGCAATAGTGACTTTCCTTACCAGAAAACAACTCCTGCTCGTAGGACCAGAAACTGCATGTGATTCAAATCCATTTAGGACTGGGAATCAAACGCTATCTCGACTTACAAGAAACTCACTCTGCTTTTGAGAAAAGAGCAGTCTTCTACTCTAATGTGTTTCTTATAGGGCCAGAATAGTGAGCTTTCTCAGAACAAAAGAACTGTGTTTCCTACACACACGGGCCATAGCTAGTTCAACTCTGCTAAGGAAACTGACAAGGACAGTAGATCCTCTTCAGTCCAATACACTGTACTTGCTGGAAGCAGACGCGAGTGCTATTTGCACTGTGTATTGCAATGGGAGCGCAATAGTGACTCTTATTACCAGAAAACACCTCTTGCTCGTAGGAACAGAAACCGCATGGGATTCAACTCCATTTCTGACTGGGAAACAAACCCTAGCTCTCCTTACAAGAAACACACTCTGCTTTTGTGAAAAGAGCACTCCTCTACTCTACTGTGTTTCATATAGGGTCCGAAAAGTGAGCTTGCTCAGAACAAAACAGCTGTGCTTCCTACACACACGGGCCATATCTAGTTCAACTGTGCTTGGGAAACTGACAAGAACAGTAGATCCTCTTCAGTCCAATACACTGTACTTGCTGGGTACAGACGCGAGTGCTATTTGCACTGTGTATGGAAATGGGAGCGCAATAGTGACTTTCCTTACCAAAAAACAACTCTTGCTCCTAGGATCAAAAACTGCATGTGATTCAACTCCATTTAGGACTGGGAAACAAATGCTTGTTCGCCTTACAAGAAACACACTCTGCTTTTGAGAAAAGATCACTCTTCTACTCTATTTTGTTTCCCATATATGCCAGAACAGTGAGCTTGCTCAGAACAAAAGAACTGTGCTACCTACACACACGGCCATATCTAGTTCAATTTTGCTTAGGAAACTGACAAGAACAGTAGATCCTCTTCAGTCCAATACACTGTACATGCTGGGAACAGACGACAGTGCTCTTTGCTTTTTGTATGACAATGGGAGCACAATAGTGACTCTTCTTAGCAGAAAACAACTATTGCTCTGAGGACCAGAAACTGCATGTGATTCAAATCCATTTAGGACTGGGAAACAAATGCTAGCTCACCTTACAAGAAACAAACTCTGCTTTTTAGAAAAGAGAACTCTTCTTCTCTAATGTGTTTCCTATGGGGTCCGAACAGTGAGTTTCTCAGAACAAAAGAACTGTGCTTCCTACACACACGGGCCATATCTAGTTCAACTCTGCTTAGGAAACTGACAAGAACAGTAGCTCCTGTTCAGTAAAATGCACATTACTTCCTGGGAACAGACGCCAGTGCCATTTGCACTGTGTATGGCAATGGGAGCGCAAGAGTGACTCTTCTTACCAGAAAACAACTCTTGCTCGTAGGATCAGAAACTGCCTGTGATTCAACTCCTTTTAAGACTGGGAAACCAACGCTAGCTTGCCTTACAAGAAACACACTCTACTTTTGAGAAAAGAACACTCTTCTACTCTGCTGTGTTTCCTATAGGGCCAAAACAGTGAGCTTGCTCAGAACAAAAAAACGGTGCTTCCTACACACACGGACATATCTAGTTCAATTCTGCTTAGGAAACTGACAAGAACAGTAGATCCTCTTCAGTCCAATACACTGTACATGCTGGGAACAGACGCCAGTGCTATTTGCCCTGTGTATGACAATGGGAGCGCAATAGTGACTCTTCTTACCAGAAAACAACTCTTGCTCTTGGACCAGAAACTGCATGTGATTCAATTCCATTTAGGACAGGGAAACAAACGCTAGCTCACTTTACAAGAAACACACTATGCTTTTGAGAAAAGGGCACTCTTTTACTCTACGGTGTTTCCTATTGGGTCCGAAAAGTGAGCGTGCTCAGAAGAAAAGAACTGTGCTTCCTACACACACGGCCATAGCTAGCTGAATTCTGCTTAGGAAACTGACAAGAACAGTAGATCCTCTTCCGTCCAATTCACTGTATATGCTGGGAACAGACGCCAGTGCTATTTGCCCTGTGTATGACAATGGGAGCACAATAGTGACTCTTGATACCAGAAAACAACTCTTGCTCGTAGGACCAGAAACTGCATGGGATTCAACTCCATTTAGTACAGGGAAACAAACGCTAGCTCGCCTTACAAGAAACACACTCTGCTTTTGAGAAAAGAGCACTCTTCTACTCTACTGTGTTTCCTATGGGTTCCGAACAGTGAGCTTGCTCAGAACAAAAGAACTGTGCTTCCTACACACACGGGCAATATCTAGTTCAACTGTGCTTAGGAATCTGACAAGAACAGTAGCTCCTCTTCAGTCCAATACACTGTATTTGCTGGGAAAAGACACGTGTGCTATTTGCTCTGTGCGTGAGAAAGGGAGCGAATAGTGACTTTCCTTACCAGAAAACAACTCTTGCTTGTAGGACCAGAAACTGCATGGGATTCAACTCCATTTAGGACTGGGAAACAAACGCTAGCTTGCCTTACAAGAAACACACTCTTTTTTGAGAAAAGAGCACTCTTCTACTCTACTGTGTTTCCTATATGGCCAAAACAGTGAGCTTGCTCAGAAAAAAAGAACTGTGCTTCCGACACACACGGGCTATATCTAGTTCAACTCTGCTTAGGAAACTGACAAGAACAGTAGCTCCTCTTCATTCCAATACACTGTACTGGCTGGGAACAGACGCGAGTGCTTTTTGCCCTGTGTCTGACAGTGGGAGCACAATATTGACTCTTTTTTATCATAAGACAATTCTTTCTCGTAGGACCAGAAACTGCATGTGATTCAACTCCATTTAGGACTGGGAAACAAACGCAAGCTCTCCTTAGAAGAAACACACTCTGCTTTTTAGAAAAGAGCACTGTTCTTCTCTAATGTGTTTGCTATGGGGTCCGAAAAGTGTTTTTGCTCAGAACAAAAGAACTGTGCTTCCTACACACACGGCCATATCTAGATCAATTCTGCTTAGGAACCTGACAAGAACAGTAGATTCTCTTCAGTCCAATACACTTTACATGCTGGGAACAGACGCTAGTACTATTTGCCCTGTGCATGACAATGGGAGCGCAATAGTGACTCTTCTTACCAGAAAACAACTCTTGCTCGTAGGACCAGAAACTGCATGTGATTCAACACCACTTAGGCCTGGGAAACAATCGCTAGCTCCCCTTACAAGAAATACACTCTGCTTTTGAGAAAAGACACTCTTCTACTCTACTGTGTTTCCTATAGGTCTAGAACAGTGAGCCTGCTCAGAATAAAAGAACTGTACTTCCTACACTCTCGGGCCATATCTAGTTCAATTCTGATTAGGAAACTGACAAGAACAGTAGATCCTCTTCAGTCCAATACACAGTACAACCTGGGAACAGACGCTAGTGTTATTTGCCCTGTGTATGACAATGGGAGCGCAATAGTGACTCTTTTTTTCAGAAAACAACTCTTGCTCGTAGGACCAGAAACTGCATGTGATTCAACTCCATTTAGGACTGGGAAACAAACGCTAGCTGGCCTTACAAGAAACACACTCTGGTTTTGAGAAAAGAGCACTCTTCTACTCTAATGTGTTTCCTACAGGCCAGAACAGTGAGCTTGCTCAGAAAAAAAGAACAGTGCTTCCTAAACACACGGGCTATATCTAGTTCAACTCTGCTTAGGAAACTGACAAAAACAGTAGATCCTCTTCAGTCCAATACACTTTAATTGCTGGGAACAGAGGCCAGTGCTATTAGCCCTGTGTATGACAATAGGAGCGCAAGAGTGACTCTTCTTACCAGAAAACAAATCTTGCTCATAGGACCAGAAACTCAATGGGATTCAACTCCGTTTATGTCTGGGAAACAAACGCTACCTCGCATTACAAGAAACACACTCTGCTTTTGAGAAATGAGCACTCTTCTACCCTACTGTGTTTTTATGGGGTCCGAACAGTGAGCTTGCTCAGAAAAAAAGAACGGTGCTTCCCACACATGGGCCATATCTAGTTCAACTCTGCTTAGGAAACTGACAAGAGCAGTAGCTTCTCTTCAGTCCAATACACTGTACTTGGTGGAAACAGACGCGAGTGCTATTTGCTCTGTGTATTGCAATAGGAGCTCAATAGTGACTCTTCTTATCAGAAAACATCTCTTGCTCGTAGGACCAGAAACTGCATGGGATTCAACTCCATTTCTGACTGGGAAACAAACGCTAGCTCGTCTTACAAGAAACTCACTCTGCTTTTGAGAAAAGAGCACTCTCCTACTCTACTGTGTTTACTATGGGGTCCAAACAGTGAGCTTGCTCAGACAAAAGAACTATGCTTCCTACACACACGGGCCATATCTAGTTCAACTCTGCTTAGGAAACTGACAAGAACAGTAGCTCCTCTTCAGTCCAATACACTGTACTTGCTGGGAACAGACGCCAGTGCTATTTGCACTGTGAATGGCAATAGGAGTGCAATAGTGACTCTTCTTATCAGAAAACAACTCTTGCTCGTAGGCCCAGAAACTGCATGGGATTCAACTCCATTTCTGACTGGGAAACAAACACTAGCTCTCCTTACAAGAAACGCACTCTGCTTTTGAGAAAGGAGCACTCTTCTACTCTACTGTGTTTCCTATGGGGTCTGAACAGGGAGCTTGCTCAGAACAAAAGAACTGTGCTTCCAAAACACACGGGACATATCTAATTCAACTCTGCTTAGGCAACTGACAAGAACAGTAGCTCCTCTTCAGTCCAATACACTGTACTTGCAGGGAACAGACGCGAGTGCTATTTGCACTGTGTATGGCAATGGGAACTCAATAGTGACTTTCCTTACCAGAAAATCACTCTTGCTCGTAGGAGCAGAAACTGCATGGGATTCAATTCCATTTCTGACTGGGAAACAAACACTAGCTCGCCTTACAAGAAACACACTCTGCTTTTGAGAAAAGAGCAGTCTTCTACTCTAATGTGTTTCTTATAGGGCCAGAAGAGTGAGCTTTCTCAGAACAAAAGAACTGTGCTTCCTACACACACGGGCCATATCTAGTTCAACTCTGTTTAGGAAACTGACAAGAACAGTAGATCCTCTTCAGTCCAATACACTGTGTATGCTGGGAACAGACGCCAGTGCTATTTGCCTTGTGCATGGCAATGGGAGCGCAATAGTGACTCTTTTTACCAGAAAACAACTCTTGCTCGTAGGACCAGAAACTAAATGGGATTAAACTCCATTTAGAATTGGGAAACAAATGCTAGCTCTCCTTACAAGAAACACACTCTGCCCTTGAGAAAGGAGCACTCTTCTACTCTACTGTGTTTCCTATGGGGTCTGAACAGGGAGCTAGCTCAGAACAAAAGAACTATGCTTCCTACACACACGGGCCATATCTACTTCAACTCTGCTTAGGAAACTGACAAGAGCAGTAGCTCCTCTTCAGTCCAATACACTGTACTTGGTGGAAACAGACGCGAGTGCTATTTGCACTGTGTATTGCAATGGGAGCTCAATAGTGACTTTTCTTATCAGAAAACAACTCTTGCTCGTAGGACCAGAAACAGCATGGGATTCAACTCCATTTCTGACTGGGAAACAAACGCTAGCTCGCCTTACATGAAACTCACTCTGCTTTTGAGAAAAGAGCACTCTCCTACTCTACTGTGTTTCCTATGGGGTCCAAACAGTGAGCTTGCTCAGACAAAAGAACTGTGCTTCCTACACACACGGGCCATATCTCGTTCAACTCTGCTTAGGAAACCGACAAGAACAGTAGCTCCTCTTCAGTCCAATACACTGTACTTGCTGGGAACAGATGCGAGTGCTATTTGCACTGTGTATGGCAATGGGAGCTCAATAGTGAGTCTTCTTACCAGAAAAAAACTCTTGCTCGTAGGACCGAAAACTGCATGTGATTCAACTCAATTAAGAACTGGGAAATAAATGCTAGCTCGCCTTACAAGAAACACACTCTGCTTTTGAGAAAAGAGCACTCTTCTACTTTACTGTGTTTCCTATGGGGTCCGAACAGTGAGCTTGCTCAGAACAAAGAACTGTGCTTCCTACACACACGGGCCATATCTAGTTCAATTCTGCTTAAGAAACTCACGAGAACAGTAGCTCATCTTCAAAACAATACACTGTACTTGCTGGGAAGAGACACGAGTGCTATTTGCACTGTGTATGGCAATGGGAGGGCAATAGTGACTCTTCTTAACAGAAAAAAACTCTTGCTTGTAGGACCAGAAACTGCATGGGATTCAACTCCATTTCTGACTGGGAAACAAACACTAGCTCTCCTTACAAGAAACACACTCTGCTTTTGAGAAAAGAGCACTCTTCTACTCTACTGTGTTTCCTATGGGGTCTGAACAGGGAGCTTGCTTAGAACAAAGAACTGTGCTTCCTACACACACGGGACATATCTAATTCAACTCTGCTTAGGAAACTGACAAGAACAGTTGCTCCTCTTCAGTCCAATACACTGTACTTGCTCGGGAACAGACGCGAGTGCTATTTGCACTGTGTGAGGCAATGGGAACTCAATAGTGACTTTCCTTACCAGAAAATAACTCTTGCTCGTAGGAGCAGAAACTGCATGGGATTCAAATCCATTTCTGACTGGGAAACAAACACTAGCTCGCCTTACAAGAAACACACTCTGCTTTTGAAAAAGAGCACTCTTCTACTCTATTGTGTTTCCTATTGGGTCTGAACAGTGAGCTTGCTCAGAACAAAAGAACTGTGCTTCCTACACACAGGGGCCATATCTAGTTCAACACTGCTTAGGAAACTGACAAGAACAGTAGCTCCACTTCAGTCCAATACACTGTCCTTGCTGGGAACAGACGCGAGCGCTAATCGCACTGGGTACGGCAATGGGAGCGCAATAGTGACTTTCCTTACCAGAAAACAACTCCTGCTCGTAGGACCAGAAACTGCATGTGATTCAAATCCATTTAGGACTGGGAATCAAACGCTATCTCGACTTACAAGAAACTCACTCTGCTTTTGAGAAAAGAGCAGTCTTCTACTCTAATGTGTTTCTTATAGGGCCAGAATAGTGAGCTTTCTCAGAACAAAAGAACTGTGTTTCCTACACACACGGGCCATAGCTAGTTCAACTCTGCAAAGGAAACTGACAAGGACAGTAGATCCTCTTCAGTCCAATACACTGTACTTGCTGGAAGCAGACGCGAGTGCTATTTGCACTGTGTATTGCAATGGGAGCGCAATAGTGACTCTTATTACCAGAAAACACCTCTTGCTCGTAGGAACAGAAACCGCATGGGATTCAACTCCATTTCTGACTGGGAAACAAACCCTAGCTCTCCTTACAAGAAACACACTCTGCTTTTGTGAAAAGAGCACTCCTCTACTCTACTGTGTTTCATATAGGGTCCGAAAAGTGAGCTTGCTCAGAACAAAACAGCTGTGCTTCCTACACACACGGGCCATATCTAGTTCAACTGTGCTTGGGAAACTGACAAGAACAGTAGATCCTCTTCAGTCCAATACACTGTACTTGCTGGGTACAGACGCGAGTGCTATTTGCACTGTGTATGGAAATGGGAGCGCAATAGTGACTTTCCTTACCAAAAAACAACTCTTGCTCCTAGGATCAAAAACTGCATGTGATTCAACTCCATTTAGGACTGGGAAACAAATGCTTGTTCGCCTTACAAGAAACACACTCTGCTTTTGAGAAAAGATCACTCTTCTACTCTATTTTGTTTCCCATATATGCCAGAACAGTGAGCTTGCTCAGAACAAAAGAACTGTGCTACCTACACACACGGCCATATCTAGTTCAATTTTGCTTAGGAAACTGACAAGAACAGTAGATCCTCTTCAGTCCAATACACTGTACATGCTGGGAACAGACGACAGTGCTCTTTGCTTTTTGTATGACAATGGGAGCACAATAGTGACTCTTCTTAGCAGAAAACAACTATTGCTCTGAGGACCAGAAACTGCATGTGATTCAAATCCATTTAGGACTGGGAAACAAATGCTAGCTCACCTTACAAGAAACAAACTCTGCTTTTTAGAAAAGAGAACTCTTCTTCTCTAATGTGTTTCCTATGGGGTCCGAACAGTGAGTTTCTCAGAACAAAAGAACTGTGCTTCCTACACACACGGGCCATATCTAGTTCAACTCTGCTTAGGAAACTGACAAGAACAGTAGCTCCTGTTCAGTAAAATGCACATTACTTCCTGGGAACAGACGCCAGTGCCATTTGCACTGTGTATGGCAATGGGAGCGCAAGAGTGACTCTTCTTACCAGAAAACAACTCTTGCTCGTAGGATCAGAAACTGCCTGTGATTCAACTCCTTTTAAGACTGGGAAACCAACGCTAGCTTGCCTTACAAGAAACACACTCTACTTTTGAGAAAAGAACACTCTTCTACTCTGCTGTGTTTCCTATAGGGCCAAAACAGTGAGCTTGCTCAGAACAAAAAAACGGTGCTTCCTACACACACGGACATATCTAGTTCAATTCTGCTTAGGAAACTGACAAGAACAGTAGATCCTCTTCAGTCCAATACACTGTACATGCTGGGAACAGACGCCAGTGCTATTTGCCCTGTGTATGACAATGGGAGCGCAATAGTGACTCTTCTTACCAGAAAACAACTCTTGCTCTTGGACCAGAAACTGCATGTGATTCAATTCCATTTAGGACAGGGAAACAAACGCTAGCTCACTTTACAAGAAACACACTATGCTTTTGAGAAAAGGGCACTCTTTTACTCTACGGTGTTTCCTATTGGGTCCGAAAAGTGAGCTTGCTCAGAAGAAAAGAACTGTGCTTCCTACACACACGGCCATAGCTAGCTGAATTCTGCTTAGGAAACTGACAAGAACAGTAGATCCTCTTCCGTCCAATTCACTGTATATGCTGGGAACAGACGCCAGTGCTATTTGCCCTGTGTATGACAATGGGAGCACAATAGTGACTCTTGATACCAGAAAACAACTCTTGCTCGTAGGACCAGAAACTGCATGGGATTCAACTCCATTTAGTACAGGGAAACAAACGCTAGCTCGCCTTACAAGAAACACACTCTGCTTTTGAGAAAAGAGCACTCTTCTACTCTACTGTGTTTCCTATGGGTTCCGAACAGTCAGCTTGCTCAGAACAAAAGAACTGTGCTTCCTACACACACGGGCAATATCTAGTTCAACTGTGCTTAGGAATCTGACAAGAACAGTAGCTCCTCTTCAGTCCAATACACTGTATTTGCTGGGAAAAGACACGTGTGCTATTTGCTCTGTGCGTGAGAAAGGGAGCGAATAGTGACTTTCCTTACCAGAAAACAACTCTTGCTTGTAGGACCAGAAACTGCATGGGATTCAACTCCATTTAGGACTGGGAAACAAACGCTAGCTTGCCTTACAAGAAACACACTCTTTTTTGAGAAAAGAGCACTCTTCTACTCTACTGTGTTTCCTATATGGCCAAAACAGTGAGCTTGCTCAGAAAAAAAGAACTGTGCTTCCGACACACACGGGCTATATCTAGTTCAACTCTGCTTAGGAAACTGACAAGAACAGTAGCTCCTCTTCATTCCAATACACTGTACTGGCTGGGAACAGACGCGAGTGCTTTTTGCCCTGTGTCTGACAGTGGGAGCACAATATTGACTCTTTTTTATCATAAGACAATTCTTTCTCGTAGGACCAGAAACTGCATGTGATTCAACTCCATTTAGGACTGGGAAACAAACGCTAGCTGGCCTTACAAGAAACACACTCTGGTTTTGAGAAAAGAGCACTCTTCTACTCTAATGTGTTTCCTACAGGCCAGAACAGTGAGCTTGCTCAGAAAAAAAGAACAGTGCTTCCTAAACACACGGGCTATATCTAGTTCAACTCTGCTTAGGAAACTGACAAAAACAGTAGATCCTCTTCAGTCCAATACACTTTAATTGCTGGGAACAGAGGCCAGTGCTATTAGCCCTGTGTATGACAATAGGAGCGCAAGAGTGACTCTTCTTACCAGAAAACAAATCTTGCTCATAGGACCAGAAACTCAATGGGATTCAACTCCGTTTATGTCTGGGAAACAAACGCTACCTCGCATTACAAGAAACACACTCTGCTTTTGAGAAATGAGCACTCTTCTACCCTACTGTGTTTTTATGGGGTCCGAACAGTGAGCTTGCTCAGAAAAAAAGAACGGTGCTTCCCACACATGGGCCATATCTAGTTCAACTCTGCTTAGGAAACTGACAAGAGCAGTAGCTTCTCTTCAGTCCAATACACTGTACTTGGTGGAAACAGACGCGAGTGCTATTTGCTCTGTGTATTGCAATAGGAGCTCAATAGTGACTCTTCTTATCAGAAAACATCTCTTGCTCGTAGGACCAGAAACTGCATGGGATTCAACTCCATTTCTGACTGGGAAACAAACGCTAGCTCGTCTTACAAGAAACTCACTCTGCTTTTGAGAAAAGAGCACTCTCCTACTCTACTGTGTTTACTATGGGGTCCAAACAGTGAGCTTGCTCAGACAAAAGAACTATGCTTCCTACACACACGGGCCATATCTAGTTCAACTCTGCTTAGGAAACTGACAAGAACAGTAGCTCCTCTTCAGTCCAATACACTGTACTTGCTGGGAACAGACGCCAGTGCTATTTGCACTGTGAATGGCAATAGGAGTGCAATAGTGACTCTTCTTATCAGAAAACAACTCTTGCTCGTAGGCCCAGAAACTGCATGGGATTCAACTCCATTTCTGACTGGGAAACAAACACTAGCTCTCCTTACAAGAAACGCACTCTGCTTTTGAGAAAGGAGCACTCTTCTACTCTACTGTGTTTCCTATGGGGTCTGAACAGGGAGCTTGCTCAGAACAAAAGAACTGTGCTTCCAAAACACACGGGACATATCTAATTCAACTCTGCTTAGGCAACTGACAAGAACAGTAGCTCCTCTTCAGTCCAATACACTGTACTTGCAGGGAACAGACGCGAGTGCTATTTGCACTGTGTATGGCAATGGGAACTCAATAGTGACTTTCCTTACCAGAAAATCACTCTTGCTCGTAGGAGCAGAAACTGCATGGGATTCAATTCCATTTCTGACTGGGAAACAAACACTAGCTCGCCTTACAAGAAACACACTCTGCTTTTGAGAAAAGAGCAGTCTTCTACTCTAATGTGTTTCTTATAGGGCCAGAAGAGTGAGCTTTCTCAGAACAAAAGAACTGTGCTTCCTACACACACGGGCCATATCTAGTTCAACTCTGTTTAGGAAACTGACAAGAACAGTAGATCCTCTTCAGTCCAATACACTGTGTATGCTGGGAACAGACGCCAGTGCTATTTGCCTTGTGCATGGCAATGGGAGCGCAATAGTGACTCTTCTTACCAGAAAACAACTCTTGCTCGTAGGACCAGAAACTAAATGGGATTAAACTCCATTTAGAATTGGGAAACAAATGCTAGCTCTCCTTACAAGAAACACACTCTGCCCTTGAGAAAGGAGCACTCTTCTACTCTACTGTGTTTCCTATGGGGTCTGAACAGGGAGCTAGCTCAGAACAAAAGAACTATGCTTCCTACACACACGGGCCATATCTACTTCAACTCTGCTTAGGAAACTGACAAGAGCAGTAGCTCCTCTTCAGTCCAATACACTGTACTTGGTGGAAACAGACGCGAGTGCTATTTGCACTGTGTATTGCAATGGGAGCTCAATAGTGACTTTTCTTATCAGAAAACAACTCTTGCTCGTAGGACCAGAAACAGCATGGGATTCAACTCCATTTCTGACTGGGAAACAAACGCTAGCTCGCCTTACATGAAACTCACTCTGCTTTTGAGAAAAGAGCACTCTCCTACTCTACTGTGTTTCCTATGGGGTCCAAACAGTGAGCTTGCTCAGACAAAAGAACTGTGCTTCCTACACACACGGGCCATATCTCGTTCAACTCTGCTTAGGAAACCGACAAGAACAGTAGCTCCTCTTCAGTCCAATACACTGTACTTGCTGGGAACAGATGCGAGTGCTATTTGCACTGTGTATGGCAATGGGAGCTCAATAGTGAGTCTTCTTACCAGAAAAAAACTCTTGCTCGTAGGACCGAAAACTGCATGTGATTCAACTCAATTAAGAACTGGGAAATAAATGCTAGCTCGCCTTACAAGAAACACACTCTGCTTTTGAGAAAAGAGCACTCTTCTACTTTACTGTGTTTCCTATGGGGTCCGAACAGTGAGCTTGCTCAGAACAAAGAACTGTGCTTCCTACACACACGGGCCATATCTAGTTCAATTCTGCTTAAGAAACTCACGAGAACAGTAGCTCATCTTCAAAACAATACACTGTACTTGCTGGGAAGAGACACGAGTGCTATTTGCACTGTGTATGGCAATGGGAGGGCAATAGTGACTCTTCTTAACAGAAAAAAACTCTTGCTTGTAGGACCAGAAACTGCATGGGATTCAACTCCATTTCTGACTGGGAAACAAACACTAGCTCTCCTTACAAGAAACACACTCTGCTTTTGAGAAAAGAGCACTCTTCTACTCTACTGTGTTTCCTATGGGGTCTGAACAGGGAGCTTGCTTAGAACAAAGAACTGTGCTTCCTACACACACGGGACATATCTAATTCAACTCTGCTTAGGAAACTGACAAGAACAGTTGCTCCTCTTCAGTCCAATACACTGTACTTGCTCGGGAACAGACGCGAGTGCTATTTGCACTGTGTGAGGCAATGGGAACTCAATAGTGACTTTCCTTACCAGAAAATAACTCTTGCTCGTAGGAGCAGAAACTGCATGGGATTCAAATCCATTTCTGACTGGGAAACAAACACTAGCTCGCCTTACAAGAAACACACTCTGCTTTTGAAAAAGAGCACTCTTCTACTCTATTGTGTTTCCTATTGGGTCTGAACAGTGAGCTTGCTCAGAACAAAAGAACTGTGCTTCCTACACACAGGGGCCATATCTAGTTCAACACTGCTTAGGAAACTGACAAGAACAGTAGCTCCACTTCAGTCCAATACACTGTCCTTGCTGGGAACAGACGCGAGCGCTAATCGCACTGGGTACGGCAATGGGAGCGCAATAGTGACTTTCCTTACCAGAAAACAACTCCTGCTCGTAGGACCAGAAACTGCATGTGATTCAAATCCATTTAGGACTGGGAATCAAACGCTATCTCGACTTACAAGAAACTCACTCTGCTTTTGAGAAAAGAGCAGTCTTCTACTCTAATGTGTTTCTTATAGGGCCAGAATAGTGAGCTTTCTCAGAACAAAAGAACTGTGTTTCCTACACACACGGGCCATAGCTAGTTCAACTCTGCTAAGGAAACTGACAAGGACAGTAGATCCTCTTCAGTCCAATACACTGTACTTGCTGGAAGCAGACGCGAGTGCTATTTGCACTGTGTATTGCAATGGGAGCGCAATAGTGACTCTTATTACCAGAAAACACCTCTTGCTCGTAGGAACAGAAACCGCATGGGATTCAACTCCATTTCTGACTGGGAAACAAACCCTAGCTCTCCTTACAAGAAACACACTCTGCTTTTGTGAAAAGAGCACTCCTCTACTCTACTGTGTTTCATATAGGGTCCGAAAAGTGAGCTTGCTCAGAACAAAACAGCTGTGCTTCCTACACACACGGGCCATATCTAGTTCAACTGTGCTTGGGAAACTGACAAGAACAGTAGATCCTCTTCAGTCCAATACACTGTACTTGCTGGGTACAGACGCGAGTGCTATTTGCACTGTGTATGGAAATGGGAGCGCAATAGTGACTTTCCTTACCAAAAAACAACTCTTGCTCCTAGGATCAAAAACTGCATGTGATTCAACTCCATTTAGGACTGGGAAACAAATGCTTGTTCGCCTTACAAGAAACACACTCTGCTTTTGAGAAAAGATCACTCTTCTACTCTATTTTGTTTCCCATATATGCCAGAACAGTGAGCTTGCTCAGAACAAAAGAACTGTGCTACCTACACACACGGCCATATCTAGTTCAATTTTGCTTAGGAAACTGACAAGAACAGTAGATCCTCTTCAGTCCAATACACTGTACATGCTGGGAACAGACGACAGTGCTCTTTGCTTTTTGTATGACAATGGGAGCACAATAGTGACTCTTCTTAGCAGAAAACAACTATTGCTCTGAGGACCAGAAACTGCATGTGATTCAAATCCATTTAGGACTGGGAAACAAATGCTAGCTCACCTTACAAGAAACAAACTCTGCTTTTTAGAAAAGAGAACTCTTCTTCTCTAATGTGTTTCCTATGGGGTCCGAACAGTGAGTTTCTCAGAACAAAAGAACTGTGCTTCCTACACACACGGGCCATATCTAGTTCAACTCTGCTTAGGAAACTGACAAGAACAGTAGCTCCTGTTCAGTAAAATGCACATTACTTCCTGGGAACAGACGCCAGTGCCATTTGCACTGTGTATGGCAATGGGAGCGCAAGAGTGACTCTTCTTACCAGAAAACAACTCTTGCTCGTAGGATCAGAAACTGCCTGTGATTCAACTCCTTTTAAGACTGGGAAACCAACGCTAGCTTGCCTTACAAGAAACACACTCTACTTTTGAGAAAAGAACACTCTTCTACTCTGCTGTGTTTCCTATAGGGCCAAAACAGTGAGCTTGCTCAGAACAAAAAAACGGTGCTTCCTACACACACGGACATATCTAGTTCAATTCTGCTTAGGAAACTGACAAGAACAGTAGATCCTCTTCAGTCCAATACACTGTACATGCTGGGAACAGACGCCAGTGCTATTTGCCCTGTGTATGACAATGGGAGCGCAATAGTGACTCTTCTTACCAGAAAACAACTCTTGCTCTTGGACCAGAAACTGCATGTGATTCAATTCCATTTAGGACAGGGAAACAAACGCTAGCTCACTTTACAAGAAACACACTATGCTTTTGAGAAAAGGGCACTCTTTTACTCTACGGTGTTTCCTATTGGGTCCGAAAAGTGAGCGTGCTCAGAAGAAAAGAACTGTGCTTCCTACACACACGGCCATAGCTAGCTGAATTCTGCTTAGGAAACTGACAAGAACAGTAGATCCTCTTCCGTCCAATTCACTGTATATGCTGGGAACAGACGCCAGTGCTATTTGCCCTGTGTATGACAATGGGAGCACAATAGTGACTCTTGATACCAGAAAACAACTCTTGCTCGTAGGACCAGAAACTGCATGGGATTCAACTCCATTTAGTACAGGGAAACAAACGCTAGCTCGCCTTACAAGAAACACACTCTGCTTTTGAGAAAAGAGCACTCTTCTACTCTACTGTGTTTCCTATGGGTTCCGAACAGTGAGCTTGCTCAGAACAAAAGAACTGTGCTTCCTACACACACGGGCAATATCTAGTTCAACTGTGCTTAGGAATCTGACAAGAACAGTAGCTCCTCTTCAGTCCAATACACTGTATTTGCTGGGAAAAGACACGTGTGCTATTTGCTCTGTGCGTGAGAAAGGGAGCGAATAGTGACTTTCCTTACCAGAAAACAACTCTTGCTTGTAGGACCAGAAACTGCATGGGATTCAACTCCATTTAGGACTGGGAAACAAACGCTAGCTTGCCTTACAAGAAACACACTCTTTTTTGAGAAAAGAGCACTCTTCTACTCTACTGTGTTTCCTATATGGCCAAAACAGTGAGCTTGCTCAGAAAAAAAGAACTGTGCTTCCGACACACACGGGCTATATCTAGTTCAACTCTGCTTAGGAAACTGACAAGAACAGTAGCTCCTCTTCATTCCAATACACTGTACTGGCTGGGAACAGACGCGAGTGCTTTTTGCCCTGTGTCTGACAGTGGGAGCACAATATTGACTCTTTTTTATCATAAGACAATTCTTTCTCGTAGGACCAGAAACTGCATGTGATTCAACTCCATTTAGGACTGGGAAACAAACGCAAGCTCTCCTTAGAAGAAACACACTCTGCTTTTTAGAAAAGAGCACTGTTCTTCTCTAATGTGTTTGCTATGGGGTCCGAAAAGTGTTTTTGCTCAGAACAAAAGAACTGTGCTTCCTACACACACGGCCATATCTAGATCAATTCTGCTTAGGAACCTGACAAGAACAGTAGATTCTCTTCAGTCCAATACACTTTACATGCTGGGAACAGACGCTAGTACTATTTGCCCTGTGCATGACAATGGGAGCGCAATAGTGACTCTTCTTACCAGAAAACAACTCTTGCTCGTAGGACCAGAAACTGCATGTGATTCAACACCACTTAGGCCTGGGAAACAATCGCTAGCTCCCCTTACAAGAAATACACTCTGCTTTTGAGAAAAGACACTCTTCTACTCTACTGTGTTTCCTATAGGTCTAGAACAGTGAGCCTGCTCAGAATAAAAGAACTGTACTTCCTACACTCTCGGGCCATATCTAGTTCAATTCTGATTAGGAAACTGACAAGAACAGTAGATCCTCTTCAGTCCAATACACAGTACAACCTGGGAACAGATGCTAGTGTTATTTGCCCTGTGTATGACAATGGGAGCGCAATAGTGACTCTTTTTTTCAGAAAACAACTCTTGCTCGTAGGACCAGAAACTGCATGTGATTCAACTCCATTTAGGACTGGGAAACAAACGCTAGCTGGCCTTACAAGAAACACACTCTGGTTTTGAGAAAAGAGCACTCTTCTACTCTAATGTGTTTCCTACAGGCCAGAACAGTGAGCTTGCTCAGAAAAAAAGAACAGTGCTTCCTAAACACACGGGCTATATCTAGTTCAACTCTGCTTAGGAAACTGACAAAAACAGTAGATCCTCTTCAGTCCAATACACTTTAATTGCTGGGAACAGAGGCCAGTGCTATTAGCCCTGTGTATGACAATAGGAGCGCAAGAGTGACTCTTCTTACCAGAAAACAAATCTTGCTCATAGGACCAGAAACTCAATGGGATTCAACTCCGTTTATGTCTGGGAAACAAACGCTACCTCGCATTACAAGAAACACACTCTGCTTTTGAGAAATGAGCACTCTTCTACCCTACTGTGTTTTTATGGGGTCCGAACAGTGAGCTTGCTCAGAAAAAAAGAACGGTGCTTCCCACACATGGGCCATATCTAGTTCAACTCTGCTTAGGAAACTGACAAGAGCAGTAGCTTCTCTTCAGTCCAATACACTGTACTTGGTGGAAACAGACGCGAGTGCTATTTGCTCTGTGTATTGCAATAGGAGCTCAATAGTGACTCTTCTTATCAGAAAACATCTCTTGCTCGTAGGACCAGAAACTGCATGGGATTCAACTCCATTTCTGACTGGGAAACAAACGCTAGCTCGTCTTACAAGAAACTCACTCTGCTTTTGAGAAAAGAGCACTCTCCTACTCTACTGTGTTTACTATGGGGTCCAAACAGTGAGCTTGCTCAGACAAAAGAACTATGCTTCCTACACACACGGGCCATATCTAGTTCAACTCTGCTTAGGAAACTGACAAGAACAGTAGCTCCTCTTCAGTCCAATACACTGTACTTGCTGGGAACAGACGCCAGTGCTATTTGCACTGTGAATGGCAATAGGAGTGCAATAGTGACTCTTCTTATCAGAAAACAACTCTTGCTCGTAGGCCCAGAAACTGCATGGGATTCAACTCCATTTCTGACTGGGAAACAAACACTAGCTCTCCTTACAAGAAACGCACTCTGCTTTTGAGAAAGGAGCACTCTTCTACTCTACTGTGTTTCCTATGGGGTCTGAACAGGGAGCTTGCTCAGAACAAAAGAACTGTGCTTCCAAAACACACGGGACATATCTAATTCAACTCTGCTTAGGCAACTGACAAGAACAGTAGCTCCTCTTCAGTCCAATACACTGTACTTGCAGGGAACAGACGCGAGTGCTATTTGCACTGTGTATGGCAATGGGAACTCAATAGTGACTTTCCTTACCAGAAAATCACTCTTGCTCGTAGGAGCAGAAACTGCATGGGATTCAATTCCATTTCTGACTGGGAAACAAACACTAGCTCGCCTTACAAGAAACACACTCTGCTTTTGAGAAAAGAGCAGTCTTCTACTCTAATGTGTTTCTTATAGGGCCAGAAGAGTGAGCTTTCTCAGAACAAAAGAACTGTGCTTCCTACACACACGGGCCATATCTAGTTCAACTCTGTTTAGGAAACTGACAAGAACAGTAGATCCTCTTCAGTCCAATACACTGTGTATGCTGGGAACAGACGCCAGTGCTATTTGCCTTGTGCATGGCAATGGGAGCGCAATAGTGACTCTTCTTACCAGAAAACAACTCTTGCTCGTAGGACCAGAAACTAAATGGGATTAAACTCCATTTAGAATTGGGAAACAAATGCTAGCTCTCCTTACAAGAAACACACTCTGCCCTTGAGAAAGGAGCACTCTTCTACTCTACTGTGTTTCCTATGGGGTCTGAACAGGGAGCTAGCTCAGAACAAAAGAACTATGCTTCCTACACACACGGGCCATATCTACTTCAACTCTGCTTAGGAAACTGACAAGAGCAGTAGCTCCTCTTCAGTCCAATACACTGTACTTGGTGGAAACAGACGCGAGTGCTATTTGCACTGTGTATTGCAATGGGAGCTCAATAGTGACTTTTCTTATCAGAAAACAACTCTTGCTCGTAGGACCAGAAACAGCATGGGATTCAACTCCATTTCTGACTGGGAAACAAACGCTAGCTCGCCTTACATGAAACTCACTCTGCTTTTGAGAAAAGAGCACTCTCCTACTCTACTGTGTTTCCTATGGGGTCCAAACAGTGAGCTTGCTCAGACAAAAGAACTGTGCTTCCTACACACACGGGCCATATCTCGTTCAACTCTGCTTAGGAAACCGACAAGAACAGTAGCTCCTCTTCAGTCCAATACACTGTACTTGCTGGGAACAGATGCGAGTGCTATTTGCACTGTGTATGGCAATGGGAGCTCAATAGTGAGTCTTCTTACCAGAAAAAAACTCTTGCTCGTAGGACCGAAAACTGCATGTGATTCAACTCAATTAAGAACTGGGAAATAAATGCTAGCTCGCCTTACAAGAAACACACTCTGCTTTTGAGAAAAGAGCACTCTTCTACTTTACTGTGTTTCCTATGGGGTCCGAACAGTGAGCTTGCTCAGAACAAAGAACTGTGCTTCCTACACACACGGGCCATATCTAGTTCAATTCTGCTTAAGAAACTCACGAGAACAGTAGCTCATCTTCAAAACAATACACTGTACTTGCTGGGAAGAGACACGAGTGCTATTTGCACTGTGTATGGCAATGGGAGGGCAATAGTGACTCTTCTTAACAGAAAAAAACTCTTGCTTGTAGGACCAGAAACTGCATGGGATTCAACTCCATTTCTGACTGGGAAACAAACACTAGCTCTCCTTACAAGAAACACACTCTGCTTTTGAGAAAAGAGCACTCTTCTACTCTACTGTGTTTCCTATGGGGTCTGAACAGGGAGCTTGCTTAGAACAAAGAACTGTGCTTCCTACACACACGGGACATATCTAATTCAACTCTGCTTAGGAAACTGACAAGAACAGTTGCTCCTCTTCAGTCCAATACACTGTACTTGCTCGGGAACAGACGCGAGTGCTATTTGCACTGTGTGAGGCAATGGGAACTCAATAGTGACTTTCCTTACCAGAAAATAACTCTTGCTCGTAGGAGCAGAAACTGCATGGGATTCAAATCCATTTCTGACTGGGAAACAAACACTAGCTCGCCTTACAAGAAACACACTCTGCTTTTGAAAAAGAGCACTCTTCTACTCTATTGTGTTTCCTATTGGGTCTGAACAGTGAGCTTGCTCAGAACAAAAGAACTGTGCTTCCTACACACAGGGGCCATATCTAGTTCAACACTGCTTAGGAAACTGACAAGAACAGTAGCTCCACTTCAGTCCAATACACTGTCCTTGCTGGGAACAGACGCGAGCGCTAATCGCACTGGGTACGGCAATGGGAGCGCAATAGTGACTTTCCTTACCAGAAAACAACTCCTGCTCGTAGGACCAGAAACTGCATGTGATTCAAATCCATTTAGGACTGGGAATCAAACGCTATCTCGACTTACAAGAAACTCACTCTGCTTTTGAGAAAAGAGCAGTCTTCTACTCTAATGTGTTTCTTATAGGGCCAGAATAGTGAGCTTTCTCAGAACAAAAGAACTGTGTTTCCTACACACACGGGCCATAGCTAGTTCAACTCTGCAAAGGAAACTGACAAGGACAGTAGATCCTCTTCAGTCCAATACACTGTACTTGCTGGAAGCAGACGCGAGTGCTATTTGCACTGTGTATTGCAATGGGAGCGCAATAGTGACTCTTATTACCAGAAAACACCTCTTGCTCGTAGGAACAGAAACCGCATGGGATTCAACTCCATTTCTGACTGGGAAACAAACCCTAGCTCTCCTTACAAGAAACACACTCTGCTTTTGTGAAAAGAGCACTCCTCTACTCTACTGTGTTTCATATAGGGTCCGAAAAGTGAGCTTGCTCAGAACAAAACAGCTGTGCTTCCTACACACACGGGCCATATCTAGTTCAACTGTGCTTGGGAAACTGACAAGAACAGTAGATCCTCTTCAGTCCAATACACTGTACTTGCTGGGTACAGACGCGAGTGCTATTTGCACTGTGTATGGAAATGGGAGCGCAATAGTGACTTTCCTTACCAAAAAACAACTCTTGCTCCTAGGATCAAAAACTGCATGTGATTCAACTCCATTTAGGACTGGGAAACAAATGCTTGTTCGCCTTACAAGAAACACACTCTGCTTTTGAGAAAAGATCACTCTTCTACTCTATTTTGTTTCCCATATATGCCAGAACAGTGAGCTTGCTCAGAACAAAAGAACTGTGCTACCTACACACACGGCCATATCTAGTTCAATTTTGCTTAGGAAACTGACAAGAACAGTAGATCCTCTTCAGTCCAATACACTGTACATGCTGGGAACAGACGACAGTGCTCTTTGCTTTTTGTATGACAATGGGAGCACAATAGTGACTCTTCTTAGCAGAAAACAACTATTGCTCTGAGGACCAGAAACTGCATGTGATTCAAATCCATTTAGGACTGGGAAACAAATGCTAGCTCACCTTACAAGAAACAAACTCTGCTTTTTAGAAAAGAGAACTCTTCTTCTCTAATGTGTTTCCTATGGGGTCCGAACAGTGAGTTTCTCAGAACAAAAGAACTGTGCTTCCTACACACACGGGCCATATCTAGTTCAACTCTGCTTAGGAAACTGACAAGAACAGTAGCTCCTGTTCAGTAAAATGCACATTACTTCCTGGGAACAGACGCCAGTGCCATTTGCACTGTGTATGGCAATGGGAGCGCAAGAGTGACTCTTCTTACCAGAAAACAACTCTTGCTCGTAGGATCAGAAACTGCCTGTGATTCAACTCCTTTTAAGACTGGGAAACCAACGCTAGCTTGCCTTACAAGAAACACACTCTACTTTTGAGAAAAGAACACTCTTCTACTCTGCTGTGTTTCCTATAGGGCCAAAACAGTGAGCTTGCTCAGAACAAAAAAACGGTGCTTCCTACACACACGGACATATCTAGTTCAATTCTGCTTAGGAAACTGACAAGAACAGTAGATCCTCTTCAGTCCAATACACTGTACATGCTGGGAACAGACGCCAGTGCTATTTGCCCTGTGTATGACAATGGGAGCGCAATAGTGACTCTTCTTACCAGAAAACAACTCTTGCTCTTGGACCAGAAACTGCATGTGATTCAATTCCATTTAGGACAGGGAAACAAACGCTAGCTCACTTTACAAGAAACACACTATGCTTTTGAGAAAAGGGCACTCTTTTACTCTACGGTGTTTCCTATTGGGTCTGAAAAGTGAGCTTGCTCAGAAGAAAAGAACTGTGCTTCCTACACACACGGCCATAGCTAGCTGAATTCTGCTTAGGAAACTGACAAGAACAGTAGATCCTCTTCCGTCCAATTCACTGTATATGCTGGGAACAGACGCCAGTGCTATTTGCCCTGTGTATGACAATGGGAGCACAATAGTGACTCTTGATACCAGAAAACAACTCTTGCTCGTAGGACCAGAAACTGCATGGGATTCAACTCCATTTAGTACAGGGAAACAAACGCTAGCTCGCCTTACAAGAAACACACTCTGCTTTTGAGAAAAGAGCACTCTTCTACTCTACTGTGTTTCCTATGGGTTCCGAACAGTCAGCTTGCTCAGAACAAAAGAACTGTGCTTCCTACACACACGGGCAATATCTAGTTCAACTGTGCTTAGGAATCTGACAAGAACAGTAGCTCCTCTTCAGTCCAATACACTGTATTTGCTGGGAAAAGACACGTGTGCTATTTGCTCTGTGCGTGAGAAAGGGAGCGAATAGTGACTTTCCTTACCAGAAAACAACTCTTGCTTGTAGGACCAGAAACTGCATGGGATTCAACTCCATTTAGGACTGGGAAACAAACGCTAGCTTGCCTTACAAGAAACACACTCTTTTTTGAGAAAAGAGCACTCTTCTACTCTACTGTGTTTCCTATATGGCCAAAACAGTGAGCTTGCTCAGAAAAAAAGAACTGTGCTTCCGACACACACGGGCTATATCTAGTTCAACTCTGCTTAGGAAACTGACAAGAACAGTAGCTCCTCTTCATTCCAATACACTGTACTGGCTGGGAACAGACGCGAGTGCTTTTTGCCCTGTGTCTGACAGTGGGAGCACAATATTGACTCTTTTTTATCATAAGACAATTCTTTCTCGTAGGACCAGAAACTGCATGTGATTCAACTCCATTTAGGACTGGGAAACAAACGCTAGCTGGCCTTACAAGAAACACACTCTGGTTTTGAGAAAAGAGCACTCTTCTACTCTAATGTGTTTCCTACAGGCCAGAACAGTGAGCTTGCTCAGAAAAAAAGAACAGTGCTTCCTAAACACACGGGCTATATCTAGTTCAACTCTGCTTAGGAAACTGACAAAAACAGTAGATCCTCTTCAGTCCAATACACTTTAATTGCTGGGAACAGAGGCCAGTGCTATTAGCCCTGTGTATGACAATAGGAGCGCAAGAGTGACTCTTCTTACCAGAAAACAAATCTTGCTCATAGGACCAGAAACTCAATGGGATTCAACTCCGTTTATGTCTGGGAAACAAACGCTACCTCGCATTACAAGAAACACACTCTGCTTTTGAGAAATGAGCACTCTTCTACCCTACTGTGTTTTTATGGGGTCCGAACAGTGAGCTTGCTCAGAAAAAAAGAACGGTGCTTCCCACACATGGGCCATATCTAGTTCAACTCTGCTTAGGAAACTGACAAGAGCAGTAGCTTCTCTTCAGTCCAATACACTGTACTTGGTGGAAACAGACGCGAGTGCTATTTGCTCTGTGTATTGCAATAGGAGCTCAATAGTGACTCTTCTTATCAGAAAACATCTCTTGCTCGTAGGACCAGAAACTGCATGGGATTCAACTCCATTTCTGACTGGGAAACAAACGCTAGCTCGTCTTACAAGAAACTCACTCTGCTTTTGAGAAAAGAGCACTCTCCTACTCTACTGTGTTTACTATGGGGTCCAAACAGTGAGCTTGCTCAGACAAAAGAACTATGCTTCCTACACACACGGGCCATATCTAGTTCAACTCTGCTTAGGAAACTGACAAGAACAGTAGCTCCTCTTCAGTCCAATACACTGTACTTGCTGGGAACAGACGCCAGTGCTATTTGCACTGTGAATGGCAATAGGAGTGCAATAGTGACTCTTCTTATCAGAAAACAACTCTTGCTCGTAGGCCCAGAAACTGCATGGGATTCAACTCCATTTCTGACTGGGAAACAAACACTAGCTCTCCTTACAAGAAACGCACTCTGCTTTTGAGAAAGGAGCACTCTTCTACTCTACTGTGTTTCCTATGGGGTCTGAACAGGGAGCTTGCTCAGAACAAAAGAACTGTGCTTCCAAAACACACGGGACATATCTAATTCAACTCTGCTTAGGCAACTGACAAGAACAGTAGCTCCTCTTCAGTCCAATACACTGTACTTGCAGGGAACAGACGCGAGTGCTATTTGCACTGTGTATGGCAATGGGAACTCAATAGTGACTTTCCTTACCAGAAAATCACTCTTGCTCGTAGGAGCAGAAACTGCATGGGATTCAATTCCATTTCTGACTGGGAAACAAACACTAGCTCGCCTTACAAGAAACACACTCTGCTTTTGAGAAAAGAGCAGTCTTCTACTCTAATGTGTTTCTTATAGGGCCAGAAGAGTGAGCTTTCTCAGAACAAAAGAACTGTGCTTCCTACACACACGGGCCATATCTAGTTCAACTCTGTTTAGGAAACTGACAAGAACAGTAGATCCTCTTCAGTCCAATACACTGTGTATGCTGGGAACAGACGCCAGTGCTATTTGCCTTGTGCATGGCAATGGGAGCGCAATAGTGACTCTTCTTACCAGAAAACAACTCTTGCTCGTAGGACCAGAAACTAAATGGGATTAAACTCCATTTAGAATTGGGAAACAAATGCTAGCTCTCCTTACAAGAAACACACTCTGCCCTTGAGAAAGGAGCACTCTTCTACTCTACTGTGTTTCCTATGGGGTCTGAACAGGGAGCTAGCTCAGAACAAAAGAACTATGCTTCCTACACACACGGGCCATATCTACTTCAACTCTGCTTAGGAAACTGACAAGAGCAGTAGCTCCTCTTCAGTCCAATACACTGTACTTGGTGGAAACAGACGCGAGTGCTATTTGCACTGTGTATTGCAATGGGAGCTCAATAGTGACTTTTCTTATCAGAAAACAACTCTTGCTCGTAGGACCAGAAACAGCATGGGATTCAACTCCATTTCTGACTGGGAAACAAACGCTAGCTCGCCTTACATGAAACTCACTCTGCTTTTGAGAAAAGAGCACTCTCCTACTCTACTGTGTTTCCTATGGGGTCCAAACAGTGAGCTTGCTCAGACAAAAGAACTGTGCTTCCTACACACACGGGCCATATCTCGTTCAACTCTGCTTAGGAAACCGACAAGAACAGTAGCTCCTCTTCAGTCCAATACACTGTACTTGCTGGGAACAGATGCGAGTGCTATTTGCACTGTGTATGGCAATGGGAGCTCAATAGTGAGTCTTCTTACCAGAAAAAAACTCTTGCTCGTAGGACCGAAAACTGCATGTGATTCAACTCAATTAAGAACTGGGAAATAAATGCTAGCTCGCCTTACAAGAAACACACTCTGCTTTTGAGAAAAGAGCACTCTTCTACTTTACTGTGTTTCCTATGGGGTCCGAACAGTGAGCTTGCTCAGAACAAAGAACTGTGCTTCCTACACACACGGGCCATATCTAGTTCAATTCTGCTTAAGAAACTCACGAGAACAGTAGCTCATCTTCAAAACAATACACTGTACTTGCTGGGAAGAGACACGAGTGCTATTTGCACTGTGTATGGCAATGGGAGGGCAATAGTGACTCTTCTTAACAGAAAAAAACTCTTGCTTGTAGGACCAGAAACTGCATGGGATTCAACTCCATTTCTGACTGGGAAACAAACACTAGCTCTCCTTACAAGAAACACACTCTGCTTTTGAGAAAAGAGCACTCTTCTACTCTACTGTGTTTCCTATGGGGTCTGAACAGGGAGCTTGCTTAGAACAAAGAACTGTGCTTCCTACACACACGGGACATATCTAATTCAACTCTGCTTAGGAAACTGACAAGAACAGTTGCTCCTCTTCAGTCCAATACACTGTACTTGCTCGGGAACAGACGCGAGTGCTATTTGCACTGTGTGAGGCAATGGGAACTCAATAGTGACTTTCCTTACCAGAAAATAACTCTTGCTCGTAGGAGCAGAAACTGCATGGGATTCAAATCCATTTCTGACTGGGAAACAAACACTAGCTCGCCTTACAAGAAACACACTCTGCTTTTGAAAAAGAGCACTCTTCTACTCTATTGTGTTTCCTATTGGGTCTGAACAGTGAGCTTGCTCAGAACAAAAGAACTGTGCTTCCTACACACAGGGGCCATATCTAGTTCAACACTGCTTAGGAAACTGACAAGAACAGTAGCTCCACTTCAGTCCAATACACTGTCCTTGCTGGGAACAGACGCGAGCGCTAATCGCACTGGGTACGGCAATGGGAGCGCAATAGTGACTTTCCTTACCAGAAAACAACTCCTGCTCGTAGGACCAGAAACTGCATGTGATTCAAATCCATTTAGGACTGGGAATCAAACGCTATCTCGACTTACAAGAAACTCACTCTGCTTTTGAGAAAAGAGCAGTCTTCTACTCTAATGTGTTTCTTATAGGGCCAGAATAGTGAGCTTTCTCAGAACAAAAGAACTGTGTTTCCTACACACACGGGCCATAGCTAGTTCAACTCTGCTAAGGAAACTGACAAGGACAGTAGATCCTCTTCAGTCCAATACACTGTACTTGCTGGAAGCAGACGCGAGTGCTATTTGCACTGTGTATTGCAATGGGAGCGCAATAGTGACTCTTATTACCAGAAAACACCTCTTGCTCGTAGGAACAGAAACCGCATGGGATTCAACTCCATTTCTGACTGGGAAACAAACCCTAGCTCTCCTTACAAGAAACACACTCTGCTTTTGTGAAAAGAGCACTCCTCTACTCTACTGTGTTTCATATAGGGTCCGAAAAGTGAGCTTGCTCAGAACAAAACAGCTGTGCTTCCTACACACACGGGCCATATCTAGTTCAACTGTGCTTGGGAAACTGACAAGAACAGTAGATCCTCTTCAGTCCAATACACTGTACTTGCTGGGTACAGACGCGAGTGCTATTTGCACTGTGTATGGAAATGGGAGCGCAATAGTGACTTTCCTTACCAAAAAACAACTCTTGCTCCTAGGATCAAAAACTGCATGTGATTCAACTCCATTTAGGACTGGGAAACAAATGCTTGTTCGCCTTACAAGAAACACACTCTGCTTTTGAGAAAAGATCACTCTTCTACTCTATTTTGTTTCCCATATATGCCAGAACAGTGAGCTTGCTCAGAACAAAAGAACTGTGCTACCTACACACACGGCCATATCTAGTTCAATTTTGCTTAGGAAACTGACAAGAACAGTAGATCCTCTTCAGTCCAATACACTGTACATGCTGGGAACAGACGACAGTGCTCTTTGCTTTTTGTATGACAATGGGAGCACAATAGTGACTCTTCTTAGCAGAAAACAACTATTGCTCTGAGGACCAGAAACTGCATGTGATTCAAATCCATTTAGGACTGGGAAACAAATGCTAGCTCACCTTACAAGAAACAAACTCTGCTTTTTAGAAAAGAGAACTCTTCTTCTCTAATGTGTTTCCTATGGGGTCCGAACAGTGAGTTTCTCAGAACAAAAGAACTGTGCTTCCTACACACACGGGCCATATCTAGTTCAACTCTGCTTAGGAAACTGACAAGAACAGTAGCTCCTGTTCAGTAAAATGCACATTACTTCCTGGGAACAGACGCCAGTGCCATTTGCACTGTGTATGGCAATGGGAGCGCAAGAGTGACTCTTCTTACCAGAAAACAACTCTTGCTCGTAGGATCAGAAACTGCCTGTGATTCAACTCCTTTTAAGACTGGGAAACCAACGCTAGCTTGCCTTACAAGAAACACACTCTACTTTTGAGAAAAGAACACTCTTCTACTCTGCTGTGTTTCCTATAGGGCCAAAACAGTGAGCTTGCTCAGAACAAAAAAACGGTGCTTCCTACACACACGGACATATCTAGTTCAATTCTGCTTAGGAAACTGACAAGAACAGTAGATCCTCTTCAGTCCAATACACTGTACATGCTGGGAACAGACGCCAGTGCTATTTGCCCTGTGTATGACAATGGGAGCGCAATAGTGACTCTTCTTACCAGAAAACAACTCTTGCTCTTGGACCAGAAACTGCATGTGATTCAATTCCATTTAGGACAGGGAAACAAACGCTAGCTCACTTTACAAGAAACACACTATGCTTTTGAGAAAAGGGCACTCTTTTACTCTACGGTGTTTCCTATTGGGTCCGAAAAGTGAGCTTGCTCAGAAGAAAAGAACTGTGCTTCCTACACACACGGCCATAGCTAGCTGAATTCTGCTTAGGAAACTGACAAGAACAGTAGATCCTCTTCCGTCCAATTCACTGTATATGCTGGGAACAGACGCCAGTGCTATTTGCCCTGTGTATGACAATGGGAGCACAATAGTGACTCTTGATACCAGAAAACAACTCTTGCTCGTAGGACCAGAAACTGCATGGGATTCAACTCCATTTAGTACAGGGAAACAAACGCTAGCTCGCCTTACAAGAAACACACTCTGCTTTTGAGAAAAGAGCACTCTTCTACTCTACTGTGTTTCCTATGGGTTCCGAACAGTCAGCTTGCTCAGAACAAAAGAACTGTGCTTCCTACACACACGGGCAATATCTAGTTCAACTGTGCTTAGGAATCTGACAAGAACAGTAGCTCCTCTTCAGTCCAATACACTGTATTTGCTGGGAAAAGACACGTGTGCTATTTGCTCTGTGCGTGAGAAAGGGAGCGAATAGTGACTTTCCTTACCAGAAAACAACTCTTGCTTGTAGGACCAGAAACTGCATGGGATTCAACTCCATTTAGGACTGGGAAACAAACGCTAGCTTGCCTTACAAGAAACACACTCTTTTTTGAGAAAAGAGCACTCTTCTACTCTACTGTGTTTCCTATATGGCCAAAACAGTGAGCTTGCTCAGAAAAAAAGAACTGTGCTTCCGACACACACGGGCTATATCTAGTTCAACTCTGCTTAGGAAACTGACAAGAACAGTAGCTCCTCTTCATTCCAATACACTGTACTGGCTGGGAACAGACGCGAGTGCTTTTTGCCCTGTGTCTGACAGTGGGAGCACAATATTGACTCTTTTTTATCATAAGACAATTCTTTCTCGTAGGACCAGAAACTGCATGTGATTCAACTCCATTTAGGACTGGGAAACAAACGCAAGCTCTCCTTAGAAGAAACACACTCTGCTTTTTAGAAAAGAGCACTGTTCTTCTCTAATGTGTTTGCTATGGGGTCCGAAAAGTGTTTTTGCTCAGAACAAAAGAACTGTGCTTCCTACAAACACGGCCATATCTAGTTCAACTCTGCTTAGGAAACTGACAAGAACAGTAGATCCTCTTCAGTAAAATAAAGTGTACATACTGGCAACAGACGCCAGTGCTATTTGCCCTTTGTATGACAATGGGAGCGCAATAGTGACTCTTCTTACCAGAAAACAACTCTTGCTCATGGGAACAAAAACTGCATGTGATTCAACTCCATTTAGGACTGGGAAACAAACCCTAGCTCGCCTTACAAGAAACACACTCTGCTTTTGAGAAAAGAGCACTCTTCTACTCTAATGTGTTTCCTATAGGGCCAAAGAGTGAGCGTGCTCAGAACAAAAGAACTGTGCTTCATACACACACGGCCATATCTAGTTCAATTCTGCTTAGGAAACTGACAAGAACAGTAGATCCTCTTCAGTCCAATACACTGTATATCCTGGGAACATACGCCAGTGCTATTTGCCCTGTGTATGCCAATTGGAGCGCAATAGTGACTCTTCTTACCAGAAAACAACTCTTGCTCGTAGGACCAGAAACTGCATGTGATTCAACTCCATTTAGGACTGGGAAACAAACACTAGCTTGCCTTACAAGAAACACACTCTGCTTTTGAGAAAAGAGCACTCTTCTACTCTACTGTGTTTCCTATGGGTTCCGAACAGTGAGCTTGCTCAGAACAAAAGAACTGTGCTTCCTACACACACGGCCATATGTAGTTCAACTCTGCTTAGGAAACTGACAAGAACAGTAGCTCCTCTTCAGTCCAATACACTGTACATGCTGGGAAGAGACGCCAGTGCTATTTGCCCTGTGTATGACAGTGGGAGCACAATAGTGACTCTTCTTACCAGAATATAACTCTTGCTTGTAGGACCAGAATATGCATGTGATTCAACTCCATTTAGGACTGGGAAACAAACGCAAGCTCTCCTTACAAGAAACACACTCTACTTTTTAGAAAAGAGCACTCTTCTACTCTAATGTTTTTCCTATGGGGTCCGAAAAATGAGCTTGCTCAGAACAAAAGAACTGTGCTTTCTACACACGGGCCATATCTAGTTCAACTCTGCTTAGGAAACTGACAAGAACAGTAGCTCCTCTTCAGTCCAATACACTGTACTTGCTGGGAACAGACGCGAGTGCTATTTGCACTGTGTGTGGCAATGGGAGCACAATAGTGACTTTCCTCCCAGAAAACGACGATTGCTAGTATGACCAGAAACTGCATGTGATTCAACTCCATTTAGAACTGGGAAACAAACGCTAGCTCACCTTACAAGAAACACACTCTGCTTTTGAGAAACGATCACTCTTCTACTCTACTGTGTTTCCTATAGGGATAGAACAGTGAGCATGCTCAGAACAAAGGAACTGTGCTTCCTACACTCACAGCCATATCTAGTTCAATTCTGCTTAGGAAATTGACAAGAACAGTAGATCCTCTTCAGTCCAATACACTGTACATGCTGGGAACAGACGCCAGTGCTATTTGCCCCGTGTATGACAATGGGAGCGCAATAGTGACTCTTCTTACCAGAAAACAACTCTTGCTCGTTGGACCAGAAACTGCATGTGATTCAAATCCATTTAGGACAGGGAAACAAACCCTAGCTCGCCTTACAAGAAACACACTATGCTTCTGAGAAAAGGGCACTCTTCTACTCGACGGTGTTTCCTATTGGGTCCGAACAGCGAGATGGCTCAGAACAAAAGAACTGTGCTTCCTACACACACGGGCCATATCTAGTTCAACTCTGCTTAGGAAACTGACAAGAACAGTAGCTCCTCTTCAGTCCAATACACTGTACTTGATGGGAACAGACGCAAGCCCTATTTGCACTGTGTGTGGCAATGGGAGCACAATAGTGACTTTCCTTACCAGAAAACAAATCTTGCTTGTAGGACCAAAAACTGCATGTGATTCCACTCCATTTAGGACTGGAAAACAAACGCTAGATCGCCTTACAAGCAACACACTCTGCTTTTGAGAAAAGAGCTCTCTTCTACTCTACTGTGTTTCCTATAGGGCCAGAACAGTGCGCTTGCTCAGAACAAAAGAACTGTGCTTCCTACACACACGGCCATATCTAGTTCAATTCTGCTTAGGAAACTGACAAGAACAGTAGATCCTCTTCAATCCAATACACTGTACATGCTGGGAACAGAAGACAGTGCTATTTGCTTTTTGTATGACAATGGGAGCACAATAATGACTCTTCTTACCAGAGAACAACTATTGCTCATAGGACCAGATTTGCATGTGATTCAACTCCATTTAAGACTTGGAAACAAATGCTAGCTCGCCTTACAAGAAACACACTCTGCTTTTGAGAAAAGAGCACTCTTCTACTCTACTGTGTTTCCTATAGGGCCAGAACAGTGAGCTTGCTCAGAACAAAAAAACTGTGCTTCCTACACACACGGCCATATCTAGTTCAATTCTGCTTAGGAAACTGACAAGAACAGTAGATCCCCTTCAGTCCAATACACTGTACATACTGGGAACAGACGACAGTGCTATTTGCACTGTGTATGACTATCTGAGCACAATAGTGACTCTTCTTACCAGAAAACAGCTCTTGCTCGTAGGACCAGAAACTGCATGTGATTCAACTCCATTTAGGACTGGGAAACAAACAAACTGAGAAACGGACTAGCTCGCCTTACAAGAAACACACTCTGCTTTTTAGAAAAGAGCACTCTTCAATCTAATGTGTTTCCTATGGGGTTCGAAAAGTGAGCTTGCTCAGAACAAAAGAACTGTGCTTCCTACACACACGGGCCATATCTAGTTCAACTCTGCTTAGGAATCTGACAAGAACAGTAGCTCCTCTTCAGTCCAATACACTGTACTTGATGGGAACAGACACAAGTCCTATTTGCACTGTGTGTGGCAATGGGAGCACAATAGTGACTTTCCTTACCAGAAAACAGCTCTTGCTTGTAGGACCAAAAACTGCATGTGATTCAACTCCATTTAGGACTGGGAAACAAACGCTAGCTCGCCTTACAAGAAACACACTCTGCTTTTGAGAAAAGAGCACTCTTCTACTCTACTGTGTTTCCTATAGGGCCAAAACAGTGAGCTTGCTCAG